>NC_069385.1:112130454-112433484 GCF_027475565.1 Acinonyx jubatus | reverse complement strand
TTTACCAAGGTGAGACCACCTTGTCAGGACTCTGGGAAAGCAGCCATCCATCTTTTTTGGCTGTCAGTCCAAACAAATCATGGCTTCCTTCTTATACATGACAATTATTAGAGTCACCTCTTGTCATTTAATACACTCTACAGCCTTCTGACTTGCTCAAATCATTTTTTGTTTGTTTGATCTCCAAACTCTGACAGCAAAGCACTCAATCAATTCCGTGGAGCCATCATACATACTGGTTATGGGCTGTCACTCAGATAACTGCATGTCTTGGAGTTTTAATGCTCCAAATTGTGACAGAAGGGACCTTGAGAACTCAGCTTTGCTCTTTTTGTTTCTAGATGCCAAGAGTTATCTCACAGAGATGCCTATCAATCCTGCTTTGAAAGATTCCTAGGGTCCCTTTCCATTTAATTACCTTTTGGACACAATGTTTTTGCACGTGATTAGCAGTATTTTCAATACACCTGAAAACTACTTTTTCCTTTTTGAGTCTCTTTAAAGATGAATTACAATTTATCGGTCACTGTGCATGACATCACATCATATACAGTCAGTCTGCTTATAAATGTGTTCCCTTGGCAGAAACCAGTGTCATGCGGCAGCTGCATTTGCTCACAAAGGATATTTTCTCTAGTAAGTTAAAGTTTTGCACCCCCAAGAAGAAGTCACCAAATATAATGTCAGCTTGCAGAGCTGAGCCCAGTTGGCTGTAGAGAGAAGCAGAGGGCTGTACACAGTCCCCTTCTCCCCACATTCCTTCTCTTGGTCCAGTGTGGCCAGTGCTCCTGGGTAGAAGAAAGGGGTTTATTGTATGGCTCTTCTCATCCTTGAGCGTGTTATTCGCATTTCTGTAACTCAGCGCCTCAACACTTCCTTATGCACTCTTCTATCACGAAGCCTCAAATTAGCAAAAAAAATATTTGATGTTTTCTTTTTTAATGTTTTTTTCCCATGAGTGGGGGAGGGGCACAGAGAGAGGGAGACAGAGGATCCAAAGCAGGTTCAGTGCTGACAGCAGAGAACCTTGAATTCAGGAACCGTTGAGACCGTGACCTTGGCCAAAGTCACATGCTTAATGGACTGAGCCACCCAGGTGCCCCCAAAATCTGATGTTTTAGAGAGTGTTTCCCTGTATGTGTTAGGAATTTAACATTTCTTCCTATTTATATCAGTTTTTTAAATTAGGATTGTAATTGGTTTTGTTAGAGCTACAGTTATAGAGTTGCATGGGTTTTGAGAGAGTTTCCCAATCTCAATTTTCTTACTATCCCTATTATTTTTTAGAATGTAATTGTGCATTTCTTCCATTATAGCAGAAGCACCCAAAACTTAAAACCAGTTTTTAAGTTCCCCATGCACAGCTTTCTGTTTTGTAGGATAAATTACTTTAACTGTTATCTTTTCTCATAGGACCTCCAATTCATTCCTTTACAGATGTCTTTTTGTTTCAACCCACAGACAAATTTCTGAAAAGGTCTGTAATGAACGTGGTTGTTGGGTGCCCTGCATTTCTCCCTTTGGAAAGATAACTCTTCAATTGGGTTCAGTTTATGTGGTGCAGGCGGCAGATTAAGCCCCAGCCTGAGGAATGGGCACAGCATCTAGGCCCAGCCAAAGTGTTTCATTCCCCTTGGACAGAGGGATTGCTTTAGAGATGGGCACATGGCTTAAGCCAGGCTAAGCATCCTCCCTTCAGGGACTTTTGCCAGCCTTGTGGGGAAAGATCCCATTTACTGGGATTATGAATTCCACAGACCATGTAAACTGAGAGCTTTCAGAGGTACTTTGTCACTAAATGGGGTGAGGCCATCAGGGAACTTAGTCAAGTAGCACTGAGAGATGGAAGGAGGGGTAGGGAGAGGAGGAGAAAAAGGAAAAAGAGGAGGAGGAGGAGGAAGAGGAGGGGGAGGAAGAGGATGAGGACGGGGAGGACGAGGACGAGGAGGATGAGGAGGAGGGAGAGAAGGGTACATGTGAAACCAGCTGCACTCCTTCGACTTCTGGGTTACACAAGACAGTAAATTTCCTTTTATGCTTATAGCCAAACATACTGGCCAATACAAACTGAGCACAGGTTAACTGAATTTTTTTGATAAGTGTGTTAAAAAAATCACATGAACACTCGAATTCACAGAGCTTGTTATTTAAAATAAACATGTGGTGGGGGCACCTGGGTGGCTCAGTCGGTTAAGCGTCTGACTCTTGATTTTGGCTCCGGTCGTGATGTCACAGTTCCTGAGTATGAGCCCCACACCGCGCTCTGCGGAGCCTGCTTAGACATCTCTCTCTCTCTCCCTCTCTCTGTGCCCCTCTCCTGCTCGCAAGCTCTCTCTCTCAAAATAAATAAATAAACTTAAAAAAATTATAAAGTAAACATGCGGTGAATTGTTTAATAAAGCCAAAAATCTACTCTGTAACTTTTTAGTCATTACTTTAGCTGCTTTTTCTGAACCATCTCTCTTCTCATACAGAAAAGGCAATGTGCATATGGAAATACTGGGCAGAGTGAGTCTTGGCTTCTGCATTTCTTAGCTTTGAGAATATAGTATTTTTCCACTTTATGGTAACACGTTTTTATTTTGTGGTCACTGATGACTCCTATGCCTGCCCTTAATTGGGCTTTCTGTAGTCCTTATTGGTGCGGGTGTTGGTACTTAGGCATAAGTGCTTCGTGACCCCCATTCCTACTAAACCTCATCTAAGTTAATGATTTGAATTCTCTCATGTTTTCTGAAGCATCTCTAAACCCACTCAGTTGGAATTGTACGGAGCCTGAAAATACAATCCTGCTATTCTATTTTCCGAACCATTGAAGATGATGGTTGAAACCCATGTGGGACACTGAATCCTACCAGAGCTGCTTCAAGTCCACAGTGTATCTTTCTGCAAACCAGAAAAAATCATCCCTTCCTAAGGGCAGACGTAACCCTGGGCTGGTGCATATGGAAATGAGAGCAAGGCTGGGTTTCACCCCACTGGCCCCTGCAACTAAGCCCCAATATGTACTAGATGACCTATCATTAATCATGTTACAAAGACCCTTTTAATCTTCTTGGGCTGTGTGTGCATGAGCTAGGGTGTTGTTTGAAGCTTTCATTGGGCACACTGGATAAAGGCCAAAGATTCAGGAAAACTGAGTAACAAACAGCTGAGTGAAATTTCAAATGTGGAAGAAAAATTCAAAGTCAGAGAAATCTGAATTTATGGAAATATGAAACTGTATTTAAAGGTTTTTGAGTGGGGAGTGCCTGGGTGACGCAGTTGGTTAACATTCGACCCTTGGTTTTGGCTCAGGTCATGATCTTGGAGTTCATGAGTTTGAGCCCCATGTCAGCGTCTGTGCTAACAGTGCAGAACCTGTTTGGGATTCTCTCTCTCCCTCTCTCTTTGCCCCTCCCCTGCTATCACTTTCTTAAAATAAATAAATAAATACACTTTAAAAAGTTAAATAAAAGTTTTGAAGTTGGACAGAAATGGAATTTAATTCCAACTTGGTCACTTAGCAGGCAACCTCACTGAAACTCCAATTTTTAAAATCCACAAAATAATGATAATTCACTAGAATTTCACAGACTCTAGACTACCTCAATATTAAGACTCTTCTTCATTCCAGAAGTTTGCAAAACATGAAAAAAATGGCCAGGTGGGATGGCCAAATGTATCTTGATTTCAGAGGTGTTAAGACTAAAAACTGTGGTCTAGAATATACAATATATGGTAATACCCCTGCCCCCCTTATGGGTAATGGCTCTTCTTTGAAAGGATTAAAGGAGATAGCATATGTCATGTTCTCGGCATAGCACAGTCAGTGCTCAATAAAAGGTGGAAGCTGTTGTTGGGGTGGTTGTTAATCGGAGCTAGTGTCAATGAGTAACAAAAGAATACACTTAATTCAGGTCTTCAGAATCTAGCAGAATGACCTGGATGTCATCTTTCCCCTACTCCCAGATAAGATACTAGAAGCCAACATGCACCAATAGGTCTAGAAGTAAACCTCAAGAGAAGATCAAAGCACAGAAAATGCACACAACTGAAAATCTTCCTATTTGTTCTGCTGATGGAGACCCAGATCTGAGGAATGATTTTCCCAATGCCCAAATGTATAAGAGAAATGTTTAAAATTTTTTAAAATGTTTATTTATGTTTGAAAGAGAGAGAGAAAGAGCAGGGGAGGAGCAGAGAGACAGGGAGACACAGAATCTGAAGCAGGCTCCAGGCTCTGAGCTGTCAGCACAGAGCCTGACTTGGGGCTTGAACCCACAAGTTGTGAGATCATGACCTGGGCTGAAGTCAGGTGCTTAACTGACTGAGCCACTCAGGTGCCCTGAGAAATGTTTTGTTTAAGAGTGTTGTTCAAATGGTGGGTTGGGGTCCTTTGAATTTGTAGTACAAGAAAAACCTTCCAGAGTGTTTTGTTAGTTTTCTAGTGTTTGGTTTTCCCACTTACCTCCCGCTATAGCTATTTCTATTACATTTCCTATGATTTCTGAATTGACTTCTGATTGGCTTACTAGTGAAAACCCTTCTGTACAGCATCCGGTGACATTAGTTTTCATTTAGGCCTGGAGAGGTCAGTAGAGGATGAAGAGGTGCGAAGAGGTGCCAAAAGGTGCCAGTCAAATTCTTTCACCTGCCTCCAAAGCAGCTGGTTCCTAGACTGGTCTCGGAGTGGGACTTCTGCCAAAGAACAGCCCTTCAATTGTTTCTTGTTGCCAGAGACAATGCTGCCAATCATAGAACACGGACATAGAAGAACGAATTCCAGAATTCTAGTAAGTGAGAAATGGCCTGGTTGATGCCACTGCTTCTAACACAGTCTCATTCTTTCCCCACAGTTTGGGCTCAGTAGCATTTTTAGAGATAGGATGAATGGAAGCAGGGTGTATGTGAATGTTTAAATGCACAGCCCATGTGATGAAAAGCAGTCTAATGCTCTTGTGTATGAGACAGGGAAATACAGTGAAGATAGCTCTCCTACACCAACAAAGACTCTACCTTTTTTCAGGGAGATCTTAAATTGGCTATTTCTTCCATTTCTGATTTCAACTGATTCAACATCAGAATTGATGCAAATGGTGTACAGAGAAGGACAGAAAAGGACTTGGTGGCAAGAATGTATCTACCTAGTTTGGGGTGGCTTATTATAAGAAAAGGAAATAATATGGAGGTTTTGGTTGACTTATGCCATGTAAAAATTGGATATTATGTGTTTACAGCTGAATTGCTAGCCTCCAAGAATTTTGATGATGAAACTTGAGTGGTAGCTCTTGATCACAATGTCAGAGAAAACCAGATTACCCAGGAAGACAACCTAAATGTGACACGTGGGCTGGTCGATCTGTAGTTCACAAATACAGCTTTCATTTCCTCTCTGCAGGCCAATTCCATGTGCACTCCACAGCATCCCATTCCTGCCCTGGGGTCCAGAAGCAGGATGTGGCACAGTTTGGGCATGGAGCTGAGTCACCATCCCACACATGTGATGGTACATCTGTGCCAAGCTCCCACCTCCTGACTCTTACATTCACTAAGTCTAAGATTCCAGTCACTGGGGACTGAAAACTCCACTTGATTTAATTTCTCCCTAGGAAAAATGCACTTAGAAAGGTCATTAATATCCTGAAACGTTTCCTTCAATACTGCCTTGGAGATTTTAAATTTAAATGTGTGTACAAGTTCCACGTTATACTTCCTTAATCTTAACCTTGTCAGAACATGCAGTAATGACCCCATGGTAGGCTACTTTTGGGGTTAAGCACCATGAGAGCTGGTTCAGTAATGAGGCTGAGTCTCAGTGATCTACTCACTGGGGCCCCCTTGGATCAAGAACACATTTGGAAGATGGGTGGCCAGGGGATGGGTCTTAGTCTGCTCTTTGCATAAAGTAAAGTAAGAGTGACACTGGCTTTATTAGGACCACTAAACTACCACTTTATTGGTAGCAGTGAATACTTGAATCTCAACATTGGTATGAGCTCTGCTGGTTATGATCCAGAAAAAAAACAAAGGTCCACTTGCCCAAGGTTTCTGCTAGCATATCTGGACCCTTTGTGTGTTCAGATCATCCTCTCTGAGAGATGAATTACAGCCATAGGGCAGCCTCTGACTTGCCTCCTCTTGAGAGGCAAACTGGATCCATGAACATATGATACTGGACCAAAATTATGGAGAATTCAGAATTATCTGTGATAACAACCTATACTCAGAGTGAAAAATTATATTAGTGTAGGTCATTGGTGTCTTTCATCATGAGTCTATTTCATTAGTGTTGGAATGAACACTTTGGTTTTACTTTGGTTTAGTGAGTTAGATATTTTTCAAGAGCAAAACTTTGTATCACTTTTGGGGGAAGAAGCAGTTTATAAAAGGTCTTTTCCTCTTATGTCTCCAGGGATGAAAACAGACCACTGGGTTCTTTGAGTCCCACAAGACTGACGAGTTGGCCCTGGATATGCTGAGGCCTGCTCCCCCTCCCTTCCTTTCAGGCCACCCAGCTGGGTGGGCCAGCAGAGCCCTGCTTCTGGGACCAGGCTGTGCCCCAGCAGGGTCTGCTTTGCTTGAAGTCCTGGCCCTGTTGAGGGGCACTTATCTAGAACCAATTTCCTTATTGTTTTGGCCACTGACCCCTCTGAGAATCAGATAAACTAGGGATATTTTCTCCAGAAAAATGTATGTACCCTTAATGCCCAGTTTTTTCATGTAGTTTCAGGCATTTGGGAATCCAGGTCAAGAAAGAAGTGTGTAACCTTTTTTTCTTGCCAGGGATCCTTCTGGCAGTCTGATGAAGCTATGGACCCTCTTTCAGAATGATAATTTTTAGGGTGCATAAAATAAAAAAACTTTGGATTTTAAGAGAAATCAGTTATACCTGAAATAGTTATCAAAATTTTTTAAATTTTTGTGATACAAAAATATCAATATGATATGCTTTTATATAAATGCATGGAATTAAAAGATCTAATGGTGAGTCTAATAACTACCATAATTTTGAAGTACTGATGAGCATAAAAGATATTTTATGATATCTGCCATACTGCAATTCTACTGGTAGTAGGTGTTGCTGGTCCTACTGGGCTTGGCTGCCTACAACATCACTGTCACTGAAAGTATAGCTAAATTGCAGTTAGTTTGGTGAAAGCAAAGGCTCATTCCGCCTCATCTCCCTCCCCCATCCTAGTTCCTAGAACTTAGGTTGAGAACTCCTGAGACTCTAGAGATTTTCTGCATGGTGCTGGGCATGGCTCAGGGACTGGCTGCCTCAGGTTGTAGAGGAGAACATAAGCCGCCTGTTTGGTGACTGAGTGCCCAAGGCCATTGTAATTTTCCATATTCTGTAGGAAAAGCCAAAGGGGACACTCACGGCCGCTTCTGTCCTCACTTATGGGGGAAGGGAGGTGGAGACAAGAGAGATGCAGGAAGTCAGCTGTGATCAGGGAGGTAACTTCTGCTTTCTCAAGCAGGAGGCAAAGGCACAAGGGGTCCCTCTCCAAAGCTGTCTCAGCCAGGGAGATGGGTCCTTGGGTATCTTCTAGCTTGGGATGAAGGAAATATTTTCCTATCACTTTGATAAAAATACAGGGCACACTTTTATTGAGTTTGCCTCCTGCCATAACCTCATCTTTCCAGGAATTCTCACCTAAGTGGGGAGCCCTGCTGGACTGCTTGTGTCCTGGGAAGGCACAGAGACTCATTTTCCTTCTCCTCTTCCTACTGGCTTACTGAATGGTGCCAAAAAATGCACACCTGTGCCAAAAACACTAAGTCTAAGCTTGGGGCAAGGGGTGTAAAAGTGTTTCACAGCACTTGAAAATACAAAACATTACTGTAATCTTGCCATTATGACTAGTTGAGCTATTGTTAAGGAACACTAGGGAAAAGCAAAACTTTCTCATTGGGATGCTAGAGCTCAGGCCTGCATGAGGATGAAACATTCAAGTTCAAGATGAAAGAAAACACTTTTCCTGATGGATGGTAGGAGAGATGACAAACTTCCAAGGAAAGGCACTTTCAGAGCGGCTTCCTTGGCAGGGGTCTCTTGAAGCTAGGCTTCATGGTTATTTGGAGGCACATCATGACCTGATTTTCACCAGGAAAATGGTCTGTGAAAGAGGCTTACACAATATCATCTGCTTACCAATTTTACTTCTTGTTTCATTTATACTTTCTCCCAGGGCCTTTGCTTCAGAAAATCTGGAGAGGACAAAAAAAAAAAAAAAAAAAGAATTTAACTTTTTCTGTTCATTTCAAATTATGCTTTAAAAATAATAGATTCCAGAGAACTCTCTAAAATAATTTAAAATGTTATGGAAAGATATAAAATAGAATTTAAATAAATTATATATATTAGCATTAAAAATAGAGATAAAATTCATATTAATTACTGGTATCATGAATTTTTACTTCTCTATCCGCCACGGAATTTTCATTTTCATATTCTGTAATTTATGACTTGCAATTTTGAGTGTTTTATGATGCAAGGGAACCAGAATAAAGCATGGCTGTTAGACTTTTGTATGCTGCTGTGTTCTATTCATCATAGTACCAAGATCCTATAGTTGTAGTCAAGAATGCATACTTACTATAACTTAAATAACATTTTTTTTTTCTGAGTGTAAAGTAATAGATCAGAGGCTGGCAAAACTATAGCTGGTCACGAGACACATCCAGCCTACTGCCTATTTCTGTAAATAAAGTTGTACTGGAACACAGTCACCAGCATTCATTTATATATTGTCTATGGATGATTTCATGTTGCATTGGCAGAGTTGAGTAGATGTGACAAAGACTGTACAGCCTGCAAAGCTAAAAATATTTACTAGCTGGTCCTTTACAGAGAAAGGTTTCTGACTCCTGTTATATGTGATGTTTAATCAGCTTTTGAAAATATGAAAACAAGAAAAAAATCCCTAATAGCCCCTACCCAGAAATTAGCACATTTTGAGCTCCAGCCAGTTAAAAAAAATATTTTTTAATGTTTATTTATTTTTGAGAGAGAGAGAGAGGGTTAGGGGCAGAGAGAGAGAGGGAGACAGAGAATCTGAAGCAGGCTCCAGGATCTGAGCTGTCAGCACAACGCCTGATGTAGGGTTCGAACTCAAGAACCATGAGTTCATGACCTGAGCCAAAGTTGGACGCCCAGCCGATTGAACCACACACGTGCCCCTCCATCCAGTCTTTTTTATACTCAGTTTTGATATAGTTAAGATCATACCATGTGTATGATTTTGTGCTTTGGTTATTTTTCACTTAGCAGTATAATATAAGTCCTTCCTCCTGATATTAGAAACTTGTCCATTATCTTTGATGGCTGTCTACTAGTCTACCAGGTGGTTGTGATGTTTTACTTAATGGTTCCTACATATTTTCCAACAAATATGCATGAGATGCCACTGAGAGCCCGACTTTGTGCTGGGGAAGTGGTATAGGACATGGCTGGCCTATGTGAGAAATATGCAGTCTGGTCCCCAGTACATGGCGGACCCTTAAGAAATGTCAGTCTTTCCCTTCTTTTCCTTTCTGCAATGAAATTTAGGGGGGCAATGGAAAGTCTATGAAACAAATCTGCAATATGTGGCTACAGTAAATCATTATGCTATTGTGGATAACACTGGCCAAGCCAGTGGCGGGGCCTGTCTATGAGTGGAGAGTAGTCAGGAAAGCTTAATGTACAAGGTAGGATTGACCTGGCTTTTATAGATGCTACCCACCATCATGCTACATTAATTGTCAACACTGGGTCAACTTGATTTTAACTATCTCCTCTCTCCTCATTCTCTCCTCACCCCGCAAGTCTTCCTGGATCCTAGGAAATCCCAGATATCATGTTATTTTGTGTGTAAATATTTTGGTTGCATAGGATTTTGTTAGAGGAAGTGGGAAGAAGAGGACATTCAAGGCGGGGAACAATGCAAGCAGAGGCTAGAGTGCCACAGCGGCTCTGTGCTTGATGGAAAAGTATGAATTATGTCACTACTATTTTCCAAGTCTGGCTGCTTGGCCTGTGACTGCAGACAGGAAGTTTCCACGGAAGGGAACTAAATTGTCTCTCAATGTTAGGTTTCTTGGGACTCCGCCCCAGCTCCCTTGTTAGGGTGTTTAGGTTCATCATAGATTATGCATGTGCTCTTTTCAGCTAGGGCCTGTCACCTTCTGGAGAGAAGTGCAGTCCCTTTCGATGTCATTCAGATGGAGTTCGGGTCAGCAAACATTCATAGAAGTCACCGTGCTGGGCCCTGTAGGCTTGCACTGGCCTTTGCCCACTGGGCAGACAGAATCTGAGGTGTGGTCCAGGCTGCTCAGAAGAGAAAGGCTATTTTCATCCTTCAAATTCTGCCAAGTGGAGGGCCTATAATTGTTTGGCTGTTGGCTGTGTCCATCCCCAGCTCCTAGGATTCCACAGGGTTTGATAATCCTTCACTGCTCAGTGAGTGATTCCTCTTAATGCCTGTTCCATAGAGTTCACTCACCCATTTAGAAGAGTATCGAGAATAAGGAAGATGCGAGAGGAGGGCTGGGAAGCTGATGAAATCCATGTCAGTTCTGGAGGAAACGGGAGTAAAAAAAGGGGAAGATATCCAGGCAAACAGGCAATCTCCACAGCAGCTGTTCAGAGGAGCCCTGACGGGCCTGGGATGGAGCCCCCTGGCCTCGACAGTGCTCACATTTGTCCAGGAGGGCATGGGGGGGGGGGCTGCTTCGTGCTGTGGTCGACCCACTCCAAAGAGCGGCCCTGTGCCAGGGCTTGGCAGACACTGTGGGGGAAGCCACGAGCTGTTCCAGTCTCTCCCCTGCAGCCCAGCGCAGAGCTAATAAGGACTTTCCCACTGAAGAGGTGTGGGCTGAGGGCTGTCCTGTCTGCATGAGGCCATTTTCCTTCCACTCTGCAGTTGTCACTGCTCCAGGCCACCCCACCCACCCACATGTGTTCCTGATCTCCAGCTGTCAAGACAAACTCTTGACTAAGAAAGCCCAACCCTGAGAAGAAGCGGGGGTGGGGGGAGTACACGAGAGGCAAGAGAGATGAGAAAGAAGTTGACCCCCCATTTCTGCCAAGTTCTTCCTTGCCCACCCGCATCTCCACACCTTCTCAGCCCAAGCCTCCCACAGCCCCACTGCCTCCCTTTCCTCTGGCCCCAGACTAAATGCTGATCAGCAGGAAGAGGAGCTCCCGACTCCCTCCTGACCCCAAAGAGGCACATTCCCATTAATGATGTGGCTCAGGGAACCAGCCTGTGTCCAAGGCGGCTGGAGCTGTGCTGACCTTCCCCAGGGCACGCTGCACCTCTGGACAACATACTAAGCTCCTGGTCACTGGAGAGGAGGCCTGGCCTATGTCAGGGAGGCTGCGCCTTGGGCAGGGCCAGGGAGAAGGCTCGGTGACTCAACCTGTGAGCCCCTGAGGGTCTCCTCCTCCTGGCTGGAGGCATTCCTATCCGGGAGTCGCTGGCTGCACGGTCCATTGTGCAAGGGCAGCGTCGCTGGGGGCCGTTCCAGTGTGGAGGCTGGCAGGCTGTTCTGTTTGCTGTGTAGAAAAATCTCTACCTCGGGGCAAGGCCTGGGCTTGGAAGGGGAAGGAATGCAGTCCTCCGACTGCTCTTTCATAAGCCTGGCTTCTCTTGACGCCCAGCCTTCACCAATCCCACAGCAGCCACCATGCGCCTGGCACCGTGCTGGACACTGTCCGCAGCGTACAAACCATTCTCCTTCTTGGCTTCCATGTCAGCCATGTCAGCAGCCCGGCTGCTCCTTCTCTGTCCTCTTCCGCAGCTGTTCCTCAGATGCTGGGAATTGTCAGGGTTTTGTCTTGACCCTCTCCCCACATTACCTCTTCTCCCAGGGCACTCCACCACACCAGTGTCTTCTCTTGTCATCGCCACAGACAGCTCCCATATCTGCACCCCAGCCTGCTTTATTTCCTGACAAATGCATTCCAAGAACTGATCACCCCCAACGAAAACCCCTCCCCTTCCTCCCACCTTTCCTCATCTCACTGCCGAGTACTGACACTCACCCAAGGGCTCCCGGCCAGGGACCTGCACCCCCTGCGCTGCACCCCCCCCACCTCTATAAGCACCTTCACACAATCCCGGAGTCCCACCCATTCCCATCTATTCCCCACAGTATTCCATTCAGCTTCATTCCTACTCTCCCTGCCCCAGAGAAGGGGTGGTCACATCACCATATTACCTCCAAAGGCTTGTGTGGTTCCCTGCATTCATGCTACCTGCCTTCCGGTCATTTCCCACATTTAAGCCTGAGTGAGTCTTCTTAAATGCAAACCTGACCTTGTTATTATTTGTCCTGCTTACAACTCTTCAAGGGCTCCCCAGTGATCTCAGGACAAAATCCAAATTCCTTAACAGCGTTAACTAGACTCTTCATGCTCAGGTTGGTGAGGACTCTTCCAGAATCTTCTCTCACATCCCCTTGCCTTCCTAGGCTGGTCCAAATGGCCTCAGTTCCATCAAGTGTCACTCACATGGGCTCACCTCAGGGCTCCTCCCTTTGCTTGGAACGTCTCTCTTCATCTGGCTAGTTTCTGCCTAATCACGCAGTTTCTCTGGAGACGTCTCTTCCTCTGGACAGCTTTTGAGGGCCATGAAAGTCTGCAACAATGTCACCCCACATGTTCCACAGCACCTTGAACTTCTGTCATCACAGGTGCACTGGATCAGAATTGCCTGTTTGCTTGTTTTGTTCCCTTTTTCAATATTGTAAGCTTCCCGAGGATAGTGATCACATCTATTTAACACATACTTCTATCTCTGGAGCGTAGAACAGGGCACGTACTTAGTAAGCACTCTAGACCTAGCTGTAAAATACAAGGAGCAGCATGTGAGCAACACGTCACACACAGGCACTGTGTGCAATGTGGAGAGCACTGGGCTGGGGATCAGAGACTAGGACTCGAATGCCCTGCTGGATCTCAAGTTTCTTGTTTGCAAGATTAGGATGAGATGCCTCTCAGGGATGGCTTGATGTGGGAAGTACATGCATACAAACGTCCTTTGTAACTGAATTAGGACCACTGCCTGGCAGTGTAGGCACCCCCCTGTTGCGGGATCGACTGTGAGGTGGGATTGCATATTGGAAGCAGCAACTACAGACAGTAATGATGGGTATCATCTTCTCAGCAAATCAAAGGGTCAGAGAAGGGATCCTTTCAAGTCCATGGTCAAGGACACCTAAGACAGTTGCTAAGTTTCTCATCTTTAGGGGGAATGAAAAGGATAGGGGTTGAGGTACAATCTTATGTAACTTCCAAGACCAGCTCCTGGGAGAATTCCATCCTGCCCTTGGTGTGTGTCAGACACACATACATCATTGCTGGGGGAGCAGCTGAGGAGGCCTGGCACCTGGCTCTGCCCCAGGCAGTCAGAACCACAGATAATTTGCTGGGGACCATGGGCAGTAGCTGCTTTAACTTATGGGCTAAGGGGAGGAGCTGGTGTTCATAAGCCACTCGGTCTCCATAAGCCTCCACTGTCTATTGTCTGTCACATCAGCTGGGCTGGTTTCTTCAGGTCAGTGTGGGAAATATGCCACTGGAGGACAAGGGGTTCCTATGACACCTTTCCTAGTTTTCTTGTCTCGGGCAATTAACTTAATATGCTGATTATTCACAGAGTGAACATCCAACACTCTTCCCTGCCAGAAAGGAAGAATGGGCCTGCATCTATGCCATTTCCCTCCTCTGTAGACCTGTCCCTGACATGGTACTTTGGCTGCCTCTGGCACGTTGCCATGAAGATCCACCTTTCATTTCCCTTAGGCTTTAAAAACACAAAACAAAACAAAAAAACAACAATATTTCTTTTTCTTATTCCATCTTGTTTCCCATCAAGATGGTGGTCCCTTCCCATCTTCATGGAGCTATTCCTTCCCTGAGTCTAGAGAAGCCTGCTGTCTAGCTTCTCCTGTTTCTAGGAAGGAGTTCTCGAGCACTTTGCTTGCCTGCTAAGACTTCCCAAAGTCCATTCTCAAGCCAAAGAAGTATTTTTGAGTACTGTTTTTGTGGCCAGCACCATTTTAAAAACTGTGGGAAGGCTGAGAAGATTCGACTCTAATCTCTGCTCTCAGGGTTCATAATTCTAGCTTAGGAGACAAGGTGTAAATACAAAAAACAAATGGAAAAATAATAAAGGTTAAAATTGAAGTCTAATAGGAACCAGGGAACTCCTATTTGTCATGGATGTTATTTCCAGACGGTGCCAGGAGATTTCTCTCCAGCCTGGGTCTAGTTTTCCTATCGGTTCTATTCTGTGCCCTAAGGATCCAACTGAGAGAAGGGGTGCTTTTCTTGGTTGAGTTCACATTATCATTGCCTTTGTTTCCAATTGCAGTTAATCTCCCCATTTATTTCTTCTTTTGTTATTTAATGGAACTCTGTGACTGAGGGATTCAGTTTGTCTCCAAGATCTGCCACAAAAGAAAGTCAGCTGTGTGGTGCCTGGGCGCTGGTGTTTGCTGACCATGGGGTCTCCAGCCTCTCTTCATATTATTATATACTATGAGGATGAGTCATGCCTGAAAAATGTTGTGATTTTCAATTGTAGTTGTCCTCCACTGAAAAATCCAGCTTAAGAGTTGGCTCGCACGCTCTAGTTCAGCAAAGGGTAAACATCCTATTAATGTGCCAATGTCTTGTTTCTGTTGTCACAGACAGGCAGCAGAACTGCCCCCCGCAGACCAGGGGCTAGGGCTAAGAGATGCTAGAAATTGCCTGGAGGACAGCAAAGGGTCTAGGTAAGATGGGGAAGAAAATCTTTCTATGGTGTAACAGGGACGTGTATGTGACAGCTACTGCTCCACTCCTCCTTCAGCTCCAGCTCAACTCGCATGCTGGGTGATGAGGGATCAGAAAGGATCCAACAGTCCCTTCGTTTGGGCTCAGAAACTCGCTGCCATGGGTTAGAGAGGCTGACACGGCGCAAGGCTCATACGTGGGAGCAATCAGTCCCAAGCCTTTCTGGACTTTGCCAAGGTGACCTCCCAACATCGGAACCACTGATGGCAGCTGCGTGATGTGGAAAGTGGAGCAGTCCCTGTCAGGCCAGGTCACTGGGTCCTTGTTGCCGGGGTCTACCTGAGAATGAGACTTGCTCAGAGGAAGTCTAGAAGCAGAGTGACTAAAACCCTGTGGCGCATGTCTGCATTCCTAGGACGTGGCCAGCCCTCCTGCAGATGGTCCGCATGGGGCTCCCAGTCACCAGAGGGAATGGCAACAAATGCATTGAAGGGGATCAGGGTGACTATAGGAAGCAGTCTGCAGGGCGGCATGGAAGTCACCCTCATCAGCACCTGTGGGGCCCTATTTCAATGTCTGCTGTAGGGGCCCTGCTTTATAGTTACTCGTTTTCACAGAAAAACATTTTCTCTTAGTCCTCTGTCTTAAGCAGTTACGAGCATGTAATACCTAGTAATGGAATGCTCTCCATGAATGCAAACAAAAGCTCCAATCCTGGGAAAGGGGTAGATCCTGGGTTACACCCCCCCAGTGCCAAATAGTCCTTTAATGATTGCTATTACAGTAACATTAAACAGACGCAGACATTTTTAACATGTGGACTGGTCTCTTGACTTTTCACTTGATTTTAAAAGGACTGATTTAGTGCTGGGAAAAGCCCTTTTCAGAAGCAAGCTTTGTGCGAGTTTCATTAATTCCCTTGCTCTATGGCCACAAGGAAGATGGGACCACCAGGATAACCAGCCCATCCTACGCGACCAGATATGTTCCAGCCCCAAATACAGGCCATATTTAATTTTCTCCCTTCCTTTCTAAATGCATCAGCGTCAGCCCCGTTCTGCTTCATTTTTCTCTCCGGGCTCACCTCACCCAGAGCTTTGATGTCTCCCTCCCCAGACCATCTCCCTGAAGCCTTGCTGTGTCAGTTCTTCCCCTGGTCTGTCTGTCTGTCTGTCTGTCCTTGTCTTCACGGGTTTGCTTCCACGGCCTACAATGTTGGCCAATTCTCTGCCACTCTGAAACAAACTTCCCTTCTCCTTAGGTGACTCCCCTTATCCTCCTTTGAATGTTTGTTACCTATCACAAACTTTTTGAACACGTGTTCGCTCGTGCTCTATTTGCTCACTCCCAGCCCTCCAACACGTGGTCTTCAGTCACCCGCTTGCTCCGTGCGCTCGGTCCAGCCTCCCCTGCCTCTGTCTCTGTCGCGGCTGACACCACCCACAACACGCTTTATGGAGCCGCCTCCTCTCTCGGCTTTCAGGACAATATATTCTCCCATTTCTCCCCTGCTTCTCTATCTGCTTCTTCTCAGCCTTCCTCCCCCACCACCTGCTCTCCCTCCTTGCCCTTTAGAGATTTCCTGCTGCTTCTGCCCTCTAGGCCCTTATGCCTCCACATGTTTTCCTGAGCTTGGCCACTTCTTAGGCTTCCTTGAAGCATTTACAAGCATATAACTCTCAAACCTGGATCTCATTTTGTTTTATTTTATTATTTATTTATTTATTTATTTATTTATTTATTTATGTTTATTTTTTTGAGAGAAAGAGAGAACAAATAGGGGAGGGGCAGAGAGAGAGGGAGACACAGAATCGGAAGCAGGCTCCAGGCTCTGAGCTGTCAGCACAGAGCCCAATGTGGGGCTCGAACCCACGAGCCATGAGATCTTGACCTGAGCTGAAGTCGGACGCTTAACTGACTGAGCTACCCAGGTGCCCCTGGATCTCATTTTAATTCAAAGAATCATTTTTGAAAATTTACTGTGTGCTAAGATCCAGAGTCACGTGTGACTTAATTTAAAAGTTCACTGTCTAGAACTCTTTCTTCTGAACTCTAGACCCATGCACCTGGCAGTCTTTCTGTTTGCTACAGTTTGAGGATATGCATCTAATTCACAGATTAGGTGAAACAAGTTATATACCATTAAGTTTTTTTTTTAAAGGGTCCAGAGGCCAGCTTGACAATATGTCAGCAGATGCTGCTGCCTGCTCTGCTTCCGGCTGGAGAACATACCAGAAGCCTCTGCTGTGCATGTACACTTCCTTTGACTATCAAGTGCAGGACTTCCTCCCTCCCCGCACCGTCCCCAGACCAGCTGGAGGGTCTAGAGTTCTAAGACTATAATTTGATCTACAGACTTTTCTCCTCGTCTTTGGAACAGCATGATATTGACAGAGTCACAGGCAGATGAGAATTAATGTAAGATGTGAGAATGGTATACAAAGTTAGTTCCGTCACTCACAGACCCTGGCCTTGACTTACCCCAACAGTACAGGGATGGTGAGGCTCATGTGTAGGAAAGTCATGGACACAACTCAATGTGAAACTTAATACATGTCTTGCCTCTCTTCCAGAGTTAGGTCAGACAGATTAGGGAGGACAGAGTAGTAGCAAGTTTCTTTGAGGCTTGCCCGGCGAAGCCTCGGGGGACCAGCAGCTCCCTGAGCCAGCCTTACCTCTGCTTCAAAATCTGTTTGTTGTCTTCGATGGTAACGCTGTCAGCGTGGTCCCTCTTGAAGATTTCAAAAGCTTCTTGTCGTCCTAATGACATTTCCTCTCTCATCACTGTTTGGAGACACAGGGAAATGGCCTCAGTCACAGCATCAGGATCCCATTAATTTCACTGTCACTTTAGTTAGACCACAAAGCCAGCCCTGGCTCCAAGAGGCTCATGGCAGAGAGGCTCCTGACCAGACAGGTGGCCCCAGGCTCTTCCAGCTGGCCAGCGACCCACCGAGGAGGCCCTTCCAGGGACACCCTGCACCCTGCAGGGCTGTGCCTGCACATGCATGTGACTTGTAGGGGGTGGAGTTTGGAATGTCGGGTCAGAGGAAATGAAAACCAGAGCGCCAAGCCCTGGATTGCTGAGAACATCTGTGAATGCACTTTCTGCCATCATTCAGTGCCACATTTCTCCCCGTTTTCCTGTTATGCCCCATTTTGGTTTTCTGTTAAATTTCACGTTGAATTTCCAGGCATTTAGTTAAAAGAAGTACAATACAGACTGAAAGATATAGAATCTAGAAAATTCCGTTCTTGGTGTTCATCTAACGATGCATCATTGAAGCCCCTAGTGAGGGGCCTCAGCTCTTACTCAGAGGTGAGGTTCTCCATTGCAAGATCCAGGAATAGATGGTGATGGAGGCCCCTAGTCCATATCTAACTCCTGTGTCTTGTGTCACCATCACCACTATGGGCCAGCCCTTCACTGTTAGGCCCTGCTCAGGGGCCAGATTCTGAAACCCAGAGTCAGAATGGCCAGGGACCTTGGAGTGAGCAGGTGACATTCCTGCACTGCAGCCCTCTTCCTCCTAGCCTCCCAGAGCAAGAGGCAGTGCAGGTATGTGCCTGGGACTCCCTGGGTGACAGCTGAATTCACAGCTGGATTTGGGATGAATCTATGGAGGTTTTTTGTTTGTTTGTTTGTTTGATGCCTCTTTTAAAAACATTGGTTCCTGTTCCCCATGCTTTCATCTGGTTAATTCTACGTACCCTTGAAAGCCTGGCTGAGTGTTACCAACCCCACGAAGCTTTCCCTGAGGCCCAGGCAGCAAGAATCCTCTTTCTACTATCTACCTATCAATGTAGCTGTGACACGCACAGCCCAGTAGAAGTTGTCACTTTACATGACAATCCTTTCTGGGGACATGCACATTTCTAGGAGGTACAGATTACATTTTTGCAGATCCCCGGTGCCTTGTTCAATGTCTGGCATTTAGAAGGTGCTCATCATAGGTCTGTTAAGTGAATCAGGTCAGGAATGAGCCAGGAGTGACAATGAGCCTTGTTCTAATTGCCACATGAACATGCTCCAGGGTGAGAGGGGTTCGCGATGAGGCCCCCGGTTCTGGAGATGCATTCATATGGGCCACATACCACATCTCCTCTTGCCTGGAAAAACCCTGCTGAGTCTCATCACCCAGCCTCGGGGTGAGGAACGGGACCAGCCCATCTGACACCAATTTAATGATTACTGTTGATAAAAATAGCACCGTGAAGAATGCCTGAACGGTGAGGCACACAAGACACCCCACCCTTTTCCAATCAGAAGCAAATGGGCACGTCTCAATTTTGTCTCCACATCTGTCCTGCACACTCCAGAATCGGGTGGGCCTGGGAATGGGTTTGTGGGAGACTCGGAGAGAGGAGCCCCCGATGCATGAGAGACATTAACTGGAGGGCACTTTTTATCCAGTGGAACCCACCAGGAGCCAAGGGACTCACGCCATACCTCTCCCCGGCCCCTGGTCTGTGCCAGTTCTGGCAGTGTATGCTTTTCACTGCAAATTAAACGGGAATGGAGAGGAGAGGGAGTGAGTCTCTCTGGAATGGGGTTGCGGAGGAGGAAAGCTCTGCGGAGACCACATGGGAGCCTGCCTGCGGGATCCCCCAAATTGCCTCCCACGGAGGAGGTGATGAGAAGGCTTCCACCAACTGGCAGTAGCAGGTGGGAGCGTAGGGGGGAGGGTTGTTCGAAAAGCTGAAGTGAAAGAGATGGGTTCATGGCCTCTTCTCTCCCGGTTCTGCCTTCTTTTGGAGCTGACAGTCCAACTTGACAGCTGGGTGGGTTGACCATGCTGAGGTTTTGCAGTGCTCATAGAACTGTTACAGCAGTAGGTCCTGGATGAACTTAGAACCACCTGCAAACCCCACCGCATCCTCCCAGAGGTATGCCGGGGCCTGGGCGGTGGGAGCAGAAAGGACATGGAGCTCAAGAGGAGATAAGCCCAGGTAGGTTGCTTGCCATTACTTTACAGAGCATCTCAAAAGTCTTGCTAAAAAATTTGGGGCCAACGTCGTCTCACAGTATATATGAGTCACCAGTTTCCAAAGACTTAAAATTCAGGTGATGTACACATTACAACAAAGTTACCCTGGAACAACTTCAATCTTTTGGTGATTTAAGAGGTGCTTGGGGTCCTGCAGGGTCATGGGCTTATGGTCAGGAATGCACTATCAGACTCCCCCACCCCTGCCCCTGCTACAACGGAGAAAGTATTCCGGAACTGGAGTTCTCTGCTGGCGGTGAGCTCAGGTGAGTGGACATTCACGGGACGGCTATCATTCTAGCAGCTAGCATCCTAAATGCCTAAATGTCTGCTCAGGGAGAGGCCAGGGTGCTGTGGCAGAGGATGCCTGTGGTCTGAAGGCGGAGAGGCAACGTGAGGCCTGGACACCTACCGAAGACTTGTCTCCACCTCGTGTCCCCTCTCAGGATTTAGAGAACAGCTTTCCCAGATGGCAGGATCTGGCCCTGAAGCGCACAATGTACGCGTAAGAAAGAGTGAAGGCAGTTGGAGCACCAGGGTGACTACAAGCTAATGAGATAATAATCCATTTATTTATTCTCTCCACCAGCATTTCTTTATCTAAGGCACTGTGGTTGGTACGTGACACACGTACCACACACTGTGGTTGTGTACGAGATACACACTTGGGCAAGACAGTTAAAGCTTTGATCTTTGCCCTTAAAGAATTCAAAGCCTCGTGAAGGGGAAAGAAACAGGAACAACCACAGCAGAAGCTGCTGCCTGCCACTAGGGAGACATGTGCCCGGCGCTGGGAAACAGCGAAGAGGGTCAGCTCCATCAGGGAGACTCGCAGGGATTCCGAGGGACCGGCAGCACCTGCCAGGTGGGAAAGAGGGGGCAGAAGATCCCAGGTGGAGGGGGCAGAGGAGGAGGGTGCATTAAAAGGGCAACTTCATTGATATGCATGGTTCTGCCACCCAATAGGAATGAATGACCTTTGGGAGAATAAAATGAGTTTCCTACATGCTTTATGCTAACCACTGTATCAAGTGCTTCCTTCCATATTGTTTTAGTTAACCTTCTCCAGGATCCCTGGTCAAATATTATTTTATAGATGAGGAAACCGAGGCCTGGTTAAAGAAATGGTTGTAAAGGGGTAAGGATGGTCCAGCTTTTAGAGAGAGTCAATTCTGCTCTTAGATCAGTTTTTCCAGGGGAAGTCTATCTGAGGGAGGAGGTGGGGACTGGGTCTCAAAATGAGCTGGTCGGAGTAGGTCTGCTTATGAGATTATACTCTCATTAGTGTTTTCTCTTGTCCAAAACTTGGAATTTTCCTTACAGTATTACTGAAAAAAGAGAATCATGAATTTTGTTTTACTATTTACATAGTTTACTTCATATGTTATTTTTTTAATGTTTATGTATTTATTTTATTTTGCTTGAGAGAGACAGAGAGAGAGAGACTGAGACCAGGGGAGGGGCAGAGAAAGAGAGGGAGAGAGAATGAATCCCAGGCAGGCTCCTTGCTGTCAGCACAGAATCTGACGTGGGGCTCGAACCTATGAATGATGAGATCATGACCTGAGCTGAAATCAAGAGTTGGACGTTTAACTGACTGAGCCACCCAGGTGTCCCTACTTCATATGTTCTACTATTATTTCTAGAATTTGTGCACTTTGTGGGGCAAGGGGTTTTAGGCAGTTTTGTTTGCTGCAATATTCCTAGCACCTGGGTGGTACCTGGCATGTAGGCTGAACTCCAGTTCTTTTGAGTGAATGAATGGATGGATGGATAGATGGATGGATGGATGGATGGATGGATGGATGGATGGATGGATGTTTTAGATGCTTAACGTTCTTCCTTCTGGTATAGCATATTGTGATATGATGGGGGAAGTGCATTCACTGCTCTTCCTCCCTCCACCACCATTCTTCTGGGTGGGTATATCCCCTCTACGGTGTGATTTTAGAAATTCAACACCACTGGGGCGCCTGGGTGGCTCAATCAGTTAAGTGTCCAACTTCAGCTCAGGTCACAATCTCGTGGTTTCAGGTTCGAGCCCCACATAAGGCTCTATGCAGCTCGGACCCTGGAGCTGCTTTGGATTCTGTGTCTCCCTCTCTCTCTGCCCCTCCCCTGCTCACGCTCTGTCTTTCTCTGTCTCAAAAATAAATAAACGTTAAAAAAAATTATAAAAAAAAAGAAATTCAACACCACCTTCTCCCACTACATGTCACTATGCTTCACAGCCCACCCTTAGAGATTCCAACTCCAAGAAGTTTTTATAAAAATGTAAATACTCTTGAAGGCATCCCCACTTTATGGCTAGCAAAGAAAAACTCCATGATTTGTTGACAATTAGCTAACAGGTCCTGCAAAGATGAGACATAAGATGGTGTCTCAGGCTGGTGCCAAAATGGGGGAAATATGAGCTTGAAAAGGAAGGCGTGATGGCAAAAGATAAATTGTGCCTTCTCCCCAGCTTTGTTTAGTCTGTCAGACTCAGCTGCTCATTGAAGCTTTGGACCTTACAAGTTTCCATTTGCCGTGACCATGTCTAGCTCTTAGTTGTTTCTTTTAGCAAATTTCAATCATAGGTCCCTGTGTCGAATCCCAGAAAATAGGGATGACTCAGAGAAGCCTGCTGGCTTGCTGAGTCACAGGACTGCTTCAGACCCCGAGGAGAGCAAATAAAACATTATGGGGCAGTATAAAATTTCAAACAAAACAAAGCAAAAACCAATAAACAAACAGACAAAAAAAAAAAAAAACAACCCTAAAGAAGAGGAGTTTCTCAGTCTCAGTCCCCAAAACACGACATTACAATTCCAGGGTGTGAGTGGGATGGGAAACACTTCCAAACCCTAAAGGTACAACCTCTTGTGGGTTTTGGTACTTATTATGAACAGCACTTAGGTAGAAATGGCAGACAATAAGGCACTCTCAAAATTAGCCTTGGAGTGGGGCTTCTGAAAATGTTAGGCATACAAAATTCTTAGGTACTGGTCCCTCACCCATTTATTAATATTCTCTCTTTTGCCATCCTGAAACCTGGCTCCTTATTTTGCTAAAGATTACACATCCGTACTTTTGGAAGCCCTCCCCGCCCCCAACACAGGGTCCCATGGAAACCAAATGGAAAGGAAAAACATCGGAAGTGGAGAGTTTATGCTACTGCCTTTGGGCCTGCTGTCTGATTTCCTTTAGTCTGGAGCACATGGGCCAGAGCTCATTTTCCTGGCTGCCCCAAACAACCTACTGCTGCTTAAGCTATTGCTTAAAAATGGACAAAAGTAAAATGATGGAGAGTTGTGTTATTCATGCTGAAAAATGATTTCCTGGTCAGAGCCAAAAATATATTTTCCTTCGGAAAGACACCTATTCCTGGGGTGCCTCAGTTCCCTCTGACTGAAGAAGGAAGGGGAGAAAAGAAGAACCACCAGGGAATGAGGAAAAGTGAGCAATGGGGTGGATTCTGAGGGGAAGGGGGCTTAGATCACAGTGTTTGGGACTGAAAGCAAAAGAAGGCTCAGAGCTGGGTGGGGGACATTCAAGGCTGAGACAAGGTGGAAGCTGGATGTGGGGGGTAATTACACAATCTGTGGCTTGGGAGAGGAAGCTTTCAAAACAGAAGGTGAGGGACCTGGCTTTGAGATAGTGATATGATGAATGCCTACAATATGTAGAACATGGAAACGCATCTAGTAATGAGAAGCAACAGGCAGGGATACAGTGTGGTTTTGTAGAATATCTGATCTAAGGTTCTATATGCATTGAAATTTCTCAGTAAATGTTGATGGAGGTGAAATACACAAAAATATCCCCATATAAATAGAAGAGAATTCCATCCTTTGGTGTGTAGAGAAGTTAGAATGAATGGACCAGTATGAGGGAGAGAGATGGACAATTTTGATGAGAAAAAGGGATAATCTATCAAGGCAGCATGAAACATAAAGGTCAGGAGGGAAATGAAGGAAAGGTCAGTGGTCCAGCACTCTTGGGAATGGTGCCTGGAACAAGGATGTCCCAAGGGCCATTGAAAGGAAATGGTGGCTACAGCCAGAAACTCTGGGGTGAAGGGGCAAGTCAGCAAATGAAAAGAAAGAATGAAAAGCAAAGGGCCCACTGATACTGGACTGAATACATTCATGAGATGGGGAGGTGCTAGAAGATCTTTATAAAGAGAAATGGACCATCATCTCCCAGAAAGATTAGAAGGGGCATTTGAGATATTGCCTTTACCTTCCTCCCTGCCATTGTGGGGAAGACACTGTCATTTATGAAGGAGGAGGTTTCTGGAAGTTATGTGGAAGATGGCGCATATGTAGCCCCTGCGCGGGGGAAGTGGGAACCACCTTCCTTCCTCACCCTCACCGAAGACATTGTCAGACAGCCGAAGTCACTCATCTCCTATAACAGGTGGCTCTCGGATGATTACCCAATCAAATGACAACTGCTGTTACTTTCATCCTTCCTATGCTTCCAGGTAAAAGTAACAGCCCAGTTCTACCACCTTAGGAGTGGACATGCAGGTGACTTTCCCCAGGGAGCCGTGTCATGCCCTCGAGTGCCAGAATCACTGAGAGTGGCTGTTTGGGAACAGATGCCAAGAAGCCTGCTGTCCATGTTTTCCCACTGCCTGGGTGATGGAGGTCACCACAGCAAGCAGTTCCATGTGCCATGGCTCTGTTTACATTAAGGGCCAGGAGCAGCTCAGCTACAATTTGAGGGGTTTCTGGGTGGGTACAGCAGGGTATGGAATCTGAGGATGAGGGGAAGATGAAACCACTTAGCCACGGCCAAAGTGACTGCAGATGTGAAGACCAAGAGTAGATCTTTTGGGGTGACCAAGGACACTTGCCCAACCTACTTCCCGCTTTTGACTGACACTTCTGAAATGAGTTGGTGCCCAAGGCCTTGGGGTTAAAGGCCTATGTTCAAACCAGAAGATACCACCTGGGCTAAAGTCCTCAGATGAGGACTTGCCTTGGAGTTTCCTAAATTGCCACATGAAAGCTGTCAAAGGAGAACCTTTAATTAGTAGATTCTTAGGGCTGGCTTGGACCAGGCTGAAGCGTGGTAGGCTTGGCAGGGACTCTAGGGAGTGGAGTAAAGGGAAAATCTGAAGTGGAAAGCCACGGAAACCTTAGGAGACCCACCCAATAGTGGCACCACATCTAAATAAATCAAATGGGTTCCTGACTCCTGGTGCCAGAAATCACACATCCCACCAGCAATCCTCACCGGCCCAGAAGTGCAGACCATGTGGGCTGGGTGGAATTAAGGGGCAGTGTTCGAGGCCGGTTGTGTTTCTCTTTCGTCTTGGTAACCATGTTTGATTCACCCCCCTGCTTCAGCTGCATCCTGGACATTAGCCTGAGGGGGTGCAGAAAGGCCCAGTGTGCCAACCAAGTGGACAGGCTTGGAGGCTCTGAAAGAATGGCAGCTGCTTGAGGGCAGTGGCCCATTTCCAGCAGGAACATAAAGCCTTTAAACAACGGTCCTGAAGATCATCTGCAGAAGACCTTCATTTTCCTAACCCAGCCTCTCTGGGGTTTTTGTTTTGTGAGTGTTCTCATTCAGGACAAAGTGCCCATGTGGGTTGCTTAGAAAAACTCGTGGACAGACACAGGCATGGAGCTTGGAGAACAGCCTGGGTCATGTTGGCATTTCTGTGTTTTGGAGTTAACTCAGGAATCTGGAGGCCAGCAACGTTTCCATTAAATAAGACAGCATGCTGTGGCTCCTGCTGCCAGGCGAAACTGGGTCTATGGAGTCTTTTCCATCGATTTCAGTCCATAGATGTGGCAGCCTTGGTGTCCAATTCCATGCCCAATATTTGGGCCAACACTGGAAATCTGGGTGGAAGGACATGTGTGCTCTAGCCCTTTGAGTTAAAGGGCAGTTGACTGAGAGGACCACTGAACAGAAAGGTAGCATTCCTCTTCAGCTTAATAAGAGGCTCCAAATTCTGCAGAATTTGAAAAACACAGGATTCCCTGAGTTTGAGGTGTCCTGACCATTTCCAAAGGCCACGGTTAACAGGGTCCTATTGACTGGCTTCCACCCTGATGAGTTCAGTTCTCATGTCAGTCTGTGATTTGGGGGTAATGGCTAGAGCACTGCTCACATGCCCTATGTCTGAAAAATGAGGCAGGTTTTCTATCTGTGCCTAAATTAGAAATGGATTCTACTGTCGTCTCAAATTTATTTTGATATATTCTTAAAAGAGGATTAAAAAGAATCCATTCTAGCCTAGTAGCACCTTCCATGAAATGCATGTATATTTAAATAAGATTCTGTTTCTCTGGCTTGGAAATAAGCAAAAAGTGAAATGAAGTTTGGATATGCTCATATTCATTCCTTGGGGGCAAAAAAAGAAGGGAAAAATTATTTTTTGTGTGTCTTCTATGTGATAGGCACTTTTAATGCTTCATAAATATGAACTCACAGATATTAACTAATCTTCACAACACTGCCATTGGTGGTGATGGTGGAGGAAGGAAGCTAATGCTTATTGAGAACTTTGTATGTGCTGGAGGGATTACATCGGTTGTCTCTCTTGATTCTCACAGTGACCCTGTCAACTAGGTAGTATTGGGCCCATTCTATGGGTAAGGTAATTGAAAGTGGTTAAAAGTGACCCCAAGACAATAGGTAGCAAAATGGCAAAGCCATAACTTGATCCCAGGTTTGTCCCACTCCAGAAACCTCCTTCTGCATGCTGTGTTGCTAAGTGAAAATCATTTGCCAAGTGGAAATGATCTCATGAATACCAGCAAACCACTGATGTCAGACCTATGGGCTCAGGAGGTCAAGAGAAAAAGGCAGTTGGGGAGACTCATGACTTGGGATGTGCACTGAAAACCATGAATGCACATGGCAGCTCAGAAGAGCTGGAGATGTTCATGAATGGGAAGCTGGGGCAGGCACCAGATGGCCGGGAGGAGCTGCTTTACCCAGAGTCCCAGTGGCTGGGTAAGGATCAGAGGTAAAGGGAGGGTTGTAGGGGAGCCTCGGTTCTCTGTCAGGAGGACTTTATTAGTTAGCCAACTAGGTCAGGTCCAGTTAAGTACTTATTTTTACCTAATCTACATGGAGCTTGTACCCTGAAGAGACTCCACAATCCAAGAGTTTATGCACTTAAAATGGCGGTGTTGGACTGAAGCAGGGGGATACTCTAGAGATAAGGGGAAGGGTCCAGGTTCTAAGAGTATATACTTTGGCAGAGAATAATTTCCCATCCCTAAATGAGCAATAGCCAGGAGAAAGAGGTGAAAAGGATCCAAGAGGCCATTATTTTCCCTTTGACCCCTCTATATCCTGACTGCTTTTTCTCTGGAAAGAATTTCATTGTTTAAATGTAACATTTGTTTATCCACTTAGGCAGTGAGTCAACTGGAGAAGTAGACCATCTGTCAACAAGTACTGAGTATCTGCTCTATTGACAACCCTCTTCTATGGTGACTGTTACAGATAAATGAAAAAATTATTATTCTTGACCTTATGATAGAAAGCACTGGGGGGGGGGTATGGGAAGTTCAAAGCTTACTTTGTAAAGCAGGTGAATACTCATAGACAGTGTGTTGGTGGTAATATGGTGCAGATGGTGTAGATGGTTGCAAGAAAGCGAAAGAAGGGGTGTGGTCAGATTGCTGAGAGCTTTTCAAGAAACATTCCTCCTAAGGCGGTTTTAAAGAAACTGAGGAGCAGGGGCTGGAGAAATGGAGGCTGGTGTTGCTCCCTGCATAGGGAACAGAGAGGAAAGCCATGGTGTGGGGAGGGGCCCATGGTGTTCAGGGACTGGAATGGAGATTGGGAGGATCTTAGGGCTTCCTTTGACTGCAGTGGGAATTGGGGCCCAAGTGACCTCTGGGTCTTGATGTCACACCCTTAACTCGTCCCCTGCATCCCTGGGCAGAGGTGCCTTGAGTTTTTCACAGGCTTGTCAGGCAATTCCCCCTCCCTCAAATGATTGGAGAATATCTGCTTTAGAGGGGAACACTGGGCTATTCTTCTACTACTCTTGTGCTGTGGTTGGGGAAAGGCGATAGAATTTAAAGTAGGAAGATGTGGTCTTTTTTTTTAAGTTTATTTATTTTTGACAGAGGGAGAGAGCGAGCATGAGGGAGGGAGTGGCAGAGAGAGAGAGAGAGAGAGAGAGAGAATCCCAAGCGGGCTCCCCACTGTGAGTGCAGAGCCCGATGCAGAGCTCAAACTCACAAACTGGGGGGATCATGACCTGAGCTGAAGTCAAGAGCTTAGCCGACTGAGCCACCCAGGCACCCAGGAACATGTGAGTTTGAGTGCTGGTTTCACTTACTAGCTGTACGACCTATGCTTTGAGTCTCATGCTTTTCATCTATCAAATGAAGCTAGTAAGAACTCCTGTCTCTTAATGTTACTGTGAAGGGTTACTAAGAGATGGTGGCACTTATGTGTGTCTCCATTTTGGAAATGCTGAATGCCTTTGCAGGGAGCTATTTGCATGACTACTTCATCCACACGCCTCCTCCATCCCTCAGGCCATGAGTTCCAAAAGGCATGTGACTCTGCCTTATGCATTTGCAGCCCCAGCTTCAAGCTCAGTGCCAAATGTAGTATATACTCCAAACAAGCTTTGTCAACTGAATGAATGAGCAAGGATGAGGTAGCTCTAGTTAACTTGTTTTTTTCTTAAGAGCATTATTCGTTAAACTGTACATGCATCTCTAATTCAGTTTTATGTATATATTTTACAATAATAAAGCTGAATATGGCAGCTATGAATCATTTATTTAAAAGTTTCTGATGGAATGAATGAATAAATATGGCATATACTACAAAAAGTAAAAGTGTAAAACTGAGTTATTATTGTCATCATAAGTAATAATGAATCATCTAACAACCTTCCCACCACAAGCCGTTTAGAGCGCAAGAACTACTTGAATACAGGAGGAGAATTCTGAACGCAGTTGCAAGGTATGGGCTGGCAATGGAGGGAGACCACTGTGGTTTAAACTGTCAGGCAGGTTCCACTGTCCTTGTGCTCTGCTTCTGGACCACCTCAGCCAGGTTCATTCCACAGTGACAACCTCATCTCATTGGGGAAATAAACACAACAGGACAAGGGCTTCCTTGTCTTCCCAACACCAAGTCTACCAGTGGACTCACTGCAATCCAGGCGACAGTGGGACCAAGCATCCACCATCTTATCAAAGGCCAACCCCTCTGCCAGGCTGTGGTTCCCAAACTCTCCTGGCCTTCATCCCTTAACCCTTCTCTCTTGCTTGAGCAATCTCCCCCTCTTCCTTGGATTATTTCCATCAGCACAAAACTATATTTTAAAATCCATGTTGACTTGGTTATAATTAGATGTAGATATATCTGAATTTGTAGACACAAAGTGGAAGGTTAAAACATTCAATGTTCACTGGCCTTGATTTCATTAGTGAAATAAAAGACAAGGTCATCTGTTTATAGGGGGATGGCAGAGTAAGAGACACAGGGACATTTAGATACCTAGAGAAAGGAAAAAATACTGTCTTACCAGAATTTTCCTTCTACCCATTAACCTTCAGGTAATCTAATTTCTCTGGTCCCTTTTCCTAAAAAATGCCTCATCAGGACTGTCTATCTTTACCGTCTCTATTCCCTCACCTCCCATTGTCTCCTCAACCCAGTCCAATGGAGTTTCATTCTGTCTCCTCCACTGAAACTGCCTTTTAAGCATCATTAGTGACCTAAGCATTGCTAAAACCAGATATCAGTTTTCTGCTCTTATTTCAACTGACCTCTCAGCAAACGGTAGGGCAGTCAAGTCACCAACTATTCCACATGCCAGCACCCAGTTCCTAGAACCCCTGCAGGTGGGGAGGTGCCCATGGGTGGTTCTGGCCAGTGTGCTGTGAGCCGCCATGATATGTGTTACCCCTGGCTGAAGCACTGCAGACTCGCTGTGCAGTTTTCCATGCTCTCCCTCCTCTCACTCTGGGGATCTGTGTCAGCCTGGGTCCCTGGTGATTATGGAGCAGAGCTTCTGCTCTTCTGACCCACAGTATTCACACAGGTAAACGAGAAATGCATCTTGTTATGAAAAGCTACTGAGAAGGAATGCTCATTTATTACCAGAGCATAGTCTAGCATATCCTGACCAACTCACACCTCCCTTAGACAGAGGTGACTCCTCCCTTTTGCCTGAAGCACCTCCTTCCTTGGCCTTCTGTGACATCACTCCCTACTGATTTTTCTCCCACCTTTCTGGCTTCTTCCAACCTCCAGATGTTGTAGTGTAGTAGGGCTCAGTCGTGGGCACTCTTCTCTTTCACCAGGTGATTTCAGTTAGTTTCATGGCTTTAAAATGTATTATACACCAATGGCTCCAAATTTTATATATTTAGCTCTGATCTCTCCATTGAGGGCCAGATTGAGACACTTAACAGCTCACTTGAAATCTCTACTTAAATGTCTAATTGGCATCTCAAACTTAACGTGTTCCAAACAGAACCCTTAATTTCATGCTCCGTGCCAAAGTCTACCCCAAGATGTTTCACCTAATTGTTTCCATATCAATAAATGGTACCACTTGCTCAAGCAAAAAATCGTAGGGCTTGTTCATGGTTCCTCAGATCTCACAACAGCTCCACCCGCAGATTCTGCCTGAAATCTTTTAAAAGATAGCCTCAGACCTCTTTGCTTCTTCTTGTCTCCTTTTTTATCCCGACCGAAGTCACTACCATTTTTCACCTGGACTGTCCCCGAACTGCTTTGTCAGTGTCCATCTTGCCCTCCTAGGACACATTCTCCACATAGCGACCTGAGTGATTTTTTAAGAGCATGATGTCACTCCTCTGCTTTCAACTCTCTAGTGGCTTCCCATGGCTCCTGAACAAACACCAAACTCCTCAGCGTGGCAAGCCTCACATCATATGGCTACATCTGCCTATGTGTCTCCCTCCTCATGCCCCTCCTAGATATCCTTTGCTTACTCCGTCTGAGCCCCCTGGCCTTCCTTCAGTTCCTCATAGATGTCAATAATATTCCTACCTCTGGGCCTTTATACTTGCTGTTTACTTCTTCTGTCTGGAATGTTCTTTCCCTGAATCTTTATGACTATCAATTTATTATTCAGTTCTCAGCTCACATATCACCTCCTTTGGTCTCCAACCCACCCCAACTGTTTCTCACCTATTATTTTATTTTATATCCTTCATAGCTTTTGTCATCATCAGAAACTACATAAATATGTATTGTATAGATTGAAAACTCCACAAAGGTGTATCTGTCTTGTTTATTTCTCCTTCTCCAATGCTAGGAGGGAAGGAAGAGGGAAAGAAGCAAGGAGGGGAGGAAGGAAGGAAGGAAGGAAGGAAGGAAGGAAGGAAGGAAGGAAGGAAAGAAGGAAAGGAAGGAAGGGAGGGAGGGAGGAAGAGAGGAATAAAGAGGAGGGAGGTCAACAGTCCTATTGGAAATAGGTGCCCCTAGGGGTGCCTGTGTGGGTCAGTTAAGCAGCTGACTCTTGGTTTCGGCACAGTTCATGAGTTCTCGGCTTCATGGGTTCGAGCCCTGCATTGGGCACTACACTGGCAGCATGGAGCCTGCTTGGGATTCTCTCTCTCTCTCTCTCTCTGCCCCTCTCCCACTTGTGCTGTCTCTGTCTCTCAAAATAAATAAATAAATAAACTTTAAAAAAAAGGAAATAGGTGTCCCTAATATGTACCAGATTTGTACCCCTCTACATCAAGCCCCAACTACTCTCCTATGAGAATCCTGATGCCTGAGTTTGAGCTCTCTCTCCCTTCTGCACCCACAGTTAGAATTTTCAAAGTGCTCTTCTTTCTCAGTAACTAGCCTGGGTTGACTTCCACAGCTCCTTGCGAACCCATCCTCTGATTAACCTCACCACCCCACTCTTCCTCTCTCTCTCTTCCTTTGTCTTTCACTTTTTTGGTTGTTTTGTGTCTGTCTTATGCATATTAAACCTATAAATAATTATTTCTAAAGGGAGCCAAACTAAACTCCACACCTAAATGGTGACTGGGCTTGTGAGAACAGCCTCCCTTCCATATCCTGGCAAGAGCGTCCATTTCTGAGACAAAGAAATGAGAATCTTTGCAGACATCTATCATTATTTCAGAACACTATAGGGTCGGCCAGTATATATCTGCACCTAGCTTTTGTACATCCTCAACAGAGAGAAGTAATTTTCCATTATGAACCATTTATATTAAGCCATTCAGGAGGGTTTCTGAGGAACTTTTCTTTCACAGATGCATTATCTTACAGGAATTCAGAGAGGAATACAGTTCATGCAGAGAGCAAGTCCTAAAGATGTAAGCCACATAGCTTTGCCTAATGAGGTAAGAACATCTAAAAGGTATTATTTTACTTTTTGTAATTATCAAGGTATAGCTCATCACTTGCAAAAAAAAAATTGGGAAAGAAAGAATGGCATAAAGGAGAAGGAAAAAAATAACTCACAATCCCTCTACCTTCCTTCCTTCCAATTTTTTTTATGCTTTGTTTTATTACATAGTTAAGATGATAATGTATATACAATTTTATAGCTTGCTTATTTCACTTAACATTATCTCATAATCTTTTTTTTCTAACTCATTAAATTTTTCATAAATATTACTTTTTGTGGCTATGTAATATTTTCTCATTATAATCTGTTCTCTAGAATTGGAATTTTATATTACATATATATATATACATATATATATATTTACATTCTATATATATGCTATGTAAATAATGCTGCAGTGAGCATTTTGGTGTGTAAATGTTATTCAACATTTAAGTACTTAGTTAGCTAATTAACATAACAAATATTTACTGAGTGCCCACTATATCCCAGTTACTGTTCTGGGAGCTGGTCAACAAAATCTTATTTCCTTGGAGTGATAACATTTTACTGAGGGTGACCGACAAGGAAAACAGATAAATACATACTATCAGTTAGCTCTGTGAAGAGAGGTAATGCCAAGTAGGGGGTTAGAGACAACCAGCTGATGCGGGACACTGTTTTCCTTAGGGGGTTAGAGGAAGGTCTCTCTGAGGAAGTGGTATTTGCAAAAAGGCATTTTGGATTATTTCTGTAGGCTAGATTCCTAGAGGGTATTTCTGAATTAAAGTTCTTGCTTTCTAGGAATGACAGCAGTTGTCAGCAGTGCCTGGAAGAAACAACTGTTATAAAAATGTACCCTACTCGGGTATGATCTTGAACAAGTTAATTCCTGTATTCCTCAGTTTTCCTGTGTGAGGTGGAAATGATTATACCTGTATGTGTACATGTGTGCACATGCGTGTGTACGTGGTGGAGGGAGGAGGGCTGGGGGTAGCCGTGGGGATGGGATGCTAAGGTTCTTGTATCTCCAGAAGAACTGCGTTAGGGAGCTAACACATGTCTGTGGAAAGGGAATTATCAGGCTGTGAAATGTATGCAGGGCATTCCAGTAGATGGAAACTTCATTGAAAGAGGGTTCTGGAAGGTGTGGCATGAACACTTACTGTACCTGGCACGTAGTAAGTGGTCAGTAATGCAAATTAAAGAAAGAACCTAACCCCTTGGGAAGAACTTACTGACACTGGGAAGCTGAAAAGGGAAGGTCTTAGATGACTGGTCACCACATAGCAGTGTAGTGTGGCTCGTGATCTGTCAATCAGACAAGTTCCTTTTCATCCATAAGCCCGCAAATAGGTGGTATCCTCAGTTTACTCAATCAGAAAATGGGGCTAGTAACATTGACCTCATAGGGCTATTTTGAGAATTAAAAAGGATTGAAATATGGAAAGAACACAACACTGTGCCTTGGTAATAGTAGGCCCTCAATCAATGTGTGTCTCTCTACTTCGTCTTGTAGATGAATTAGGTAGAAAAGGATCTGGGATGGTAAGAGGTAGGACAGTGGGATTTTAAGTAAATTGCATCTCTGCAACCCTGGAACTGGATCGAGTGTTTGATTATGCACCTGCAATTGGGTTGTATTCTTTTGAGTTCTCAGATCTATGCTAATAAAAACATTTTGTTGCATATAAGATAATTAATGTGTGCTGCTACTGACAACAAACTCCAAGGAAGGCGGTTCAAGGCCCTGGTTTATGGCTGATTATAAGCAAAGTTATCAAAGGCATGTATTTGAGCATCAGACTTAAATGCTCTCCTCATTTAAAATGATCCACTTGATTTGGAAAACAGCCGGAATCACATCCCCTTATTTCCTCCTGGTCCTTCCAGCAGAGTTTCTCCCTCATTTTAAGGTCCCTCCACCTCCACCCTTCAGCCCTCTTCTTTGGCTCACTCCCTCCATCCTATCTTTCTGATCCTGGCAGAGGTTCTCTGTAAGGTGTGTCAGACTGGGCACCAGGCACACCCTGTTAGGGTAATGCTTATATGTACAGGGTAGGACATATTAAACATGCCCACAAGTATCATCCTTCCTTTTCAAAATTCAGTGATGTCCAGGGTTCCTGAGTCTTTTTTTATTTTTATTTTTTAATGTTTATTCATTTTTGAGAGAGAGAGAGACAGAGCACAAGTTGGGGAGGGGCAGAGAAAGAAGAATCTGAAGCAGGCTCCAGGCTCTGAACTGTCAACACAGAGCTCCACATGGGGCTTGAACTCACGAAGCTTGAGATTATGACCTAAGCCAAGGTCGAACGCTTAACTGACTGAGCCACCCAGGTGCCCCCAGGGTTCCTGAGTCTTAAGGCAGCCAGTTGCGGCCACAGATCTGCTCCATCTATTGCTGGGCTCCTAGCTCCTACTGTGCCTGTCTTCCACTCTCATTGCCCCGTTCTTCATGTGGTAGCAGCACATGAGCAGCTCTTCGCTCAGTATTTGTAGTAATAGCTTTGTCTGACTTCTTTCCCCACTGTTTAGTTTAGTTTTTTTTTTTGTTTTGTTTTTGTTTTTTTAATCCTGTCTTTTCTTTAAGCCAGAAGCTGAACTGGATTGTGGAAAACAATGCCAAGGGCATGGGGCCCTGACTACCACCATCTGCGATAATGGCAGGAAGAGGAGGAAGAAGGAGAGGGCACTAAAAGTTAAGTAGATGGAGTAGTTAGTCCATGAAGAGGAATCTAAATTTAATTTGCTTAAAAACTTCTCAGATTGGCATTCATCTGTGGTAGAAAATGCTCACTGGCAGATGCTTTAGGAGCTGGTTAACTGTTTATGGTTCACGTGGCTGGGGAAAGACTCCTCTCTGTCCAAGCCTAAGAAGGTGTCTGTCTTCACTGGGTTCATTAATGAGCTTTGGGTTGCCTTGGGCAGTAATTTGCTCTCTGGATAAAAAGAATGCAAAGAGTGAGCAGACTGAAAGCCCCTCTGGCTGGGCTTCCTCTTCTTACAAACAGCCAGTCTTTGAACTTGTAATTATGAGTCATGGGGCTCCCAGTCTGGCGCAAAAGTGACTCATTTTAAGCAAATTATCAGTTTTTGCCCTGTTACCAAATCCTGTGATCAGCCATCCTGTGTGTGTGTGTGTGTGTGTGTGTGTATATATAAAGGAACAGTTTTATTAAAAGAGCAGGATGTGTGGATGGAGAATGAACTGTACTATGCTTTCCAGACGTATGGACCAAAGTCAAACTCAGGCCCAGCGTAAGCCAAGCAACAAAATAAATAGTAAAAATGGCACAGAAAGCAAACGATCAGGAAAATTCATTTCGGAACAGATGCAAAACCAACTTTTGCAGCCAACAGCATACGATTCCTATAATGCTATGATTCCTGGACATCCTCCCCTGCCTGGCTTCCAATTCACTTGGACCTACTGGAATTGAGGTCAAGGAAGAAATATCTTTCTTTGGATTGATTTAACCCACAATTTTGTTAAAGAGTCAGTGATGATAGATGCTTCTGAGCTGCCCAAAGCTAGTTACTTAGACAGATGGACTGACAGAGCAATCATAGTAAATACATGTGATCTAGCAATGAGTCTGTGGTAGAAGGAGAATTCCAAGGTCTTCTGTTATAGAGCCCTCTCCTGAGGATATCTGCTACATTAATGGACTTTTGTTGAGGAAACATTTGAGATGATCATTACTTCTTTGTCAGTTGCAAGAACAGTAACTGATCTGAAAATATAATTTTTCTTCTCTGATACCTTGGGTATGATTAACACTTGCCTAAAACAACACTGAGAAAAGGATTGAGAGTGAACTGGATGGCCATGTAGTCCAAGTGTGTATTTTTATGAAGAATGGTTTGAAATTTCTAATTAATCCTTTTAAATAGCTGCCCATTCATTTATACCACTGTAGAAGATACCACAACCTACATGGGGAACTTGGTTCTGGGTTAAATTGTCTGACCTACTAACATAAAAACTCTCAACAAAGTGGGTATAGATGGAACATACACTAGCATAATATAGGCTACATATGTCAAGCCCACAGCTAATACCATCCTCAATGGTGAAAAGCTAAAAGCTTTTTCCTTAAGATCAGGAACAAGACAGGGATGTCCACTTTCACCACTTTCATTCAACATAGTATTAGAAATCTTAGCCAGAGCAATTAGGCAGGAAAAAGAAATAAAAAGCATCCAAATTAGAAAGGAAGAAGTAAAACTGCCAATATTTATGGAATACATGCTATTATATATAGAAAATCCTAAAGACTTCACCAAAAACCTGTTAGAACTAATAAACAAATTCAGCAAAATTGCAGAATATAAAATCAATTTACAAAAATCTGTTGTGTTTTTATACACTAAAACTATCAAAAAGAGAAATTTTAAAAATCCCCTTTAAAATTGCATCAAAAAGAATAAAATACCTAGAAATAAATTTAACTAATGAGGTGAAAGACCTGTACACTGAAAACTATAAGACACTGATGAAAGAAATTAAAGAAGACACAAATAAATGGAAAGATATTCTATGTTCATGGGTTTAAAGAATAATATTGTTAAAATTTCCATACTACCCAAAGCAATCAAAGATTCAATGTAATTCTTATCAAAATTCCAACAGCATTTTTCACAGAAATATAACAAACAATCCTAAAATTTCTGTGGTGCCAGAAAAGATCCTGAAAGGCAATCCTGAGAATGGATAAAACTGAAGGCATCATGCTCCCTGATTTCAAACTATACTACAAAGCTATCATAATCAATAGTATGATATTGGCATAAAAAGAGATACACAGATCAGTGGAACAGAACAGACAGCCCAGAAACAAACCCACACATATATGGTCAATTAATTTATGACACAGGAGGCAAGAAAAGACAATGGGGGAAAGGACAGTTCCTTCAATAAATGGTGTTGGGAAAACCAGACAGCCATATGCAACAGAATGAAACTGGACTACTATCTTAAACCATACACAAGAATGGACTCAAAGTGGATTAACGATTTAAATGTGAGAACAGAAACCATAAAACTTCTAGAAGAAAACGTAGATAGTAAGCTCCCTGACATTGGTCTTAACAACATGTTTTTCGACCTGACTACAGAAACAATGAAGAGCAGCATCTTTTTGAACTTGACTGAAGAAATAATGCAACCAAAGCAAAAATAAACAAATGGGACTATATAAAACTAAAAATTTTCTGCACAGCAAAGGAAACCATCAACAAAATTTAAAAAGCAACGTACTAAATGGAATAAGATATATGCAAAATCATATATGCAATAAGGGGTTAACATCCAAAATAAAAAACTCATACAAGTAAGTAACAAAAAAAAATCTGATCAGATAATGGGCAGAGGATCTAAACTGATTTTTTTCCAAAGAAGACATACAGATAGCCAACAGACACATGAAAAGATGTAGAACACATCACTAATCATCAGGGAAATGCAAATCAAAACCACAATGAGATATCAATTCACACTAGTAAGAATGGCTAAAATAAAAAAAAATAACAAGTATTGGCAAAGATGTGAAGAAAAGGGAAACCTCATGGGGTGGGAATGGAAATTGGTGCAGGCACTATGGAAAACAGCATGGGGGTTTCTCAAAATATTGAAAATAGAACTAGCATATGATCCAGCAATTCTACTTCTGGGTATTTATCTGAAGAAAATGAAAACACTAATTCAAAAAGTTATATGCATCCCTAGATTCACTGAAGCATTATTTAAAATAGGCAAAATATGGAAACAACCTAAATGTCCATTTATGGATGAATGGATAAAGACGTGGTGTGTGTGTGTGTGTGTGTGTGTGTGTGTGTGTGTTTGTGTGTATTATGGAATACTTAGTTATAAAAAATAAAATCTTGTTATTTGCAACATGGATGGGCCTTGAGAATATTATGCTAAGTGAAATAAGCTAAAGAAAGACAAATCCCAAATGATTCCACTTGTATCTGGAATCTAAAAAACAAAACAAATGAACAAACAAAGTGAAATTGCAGATACAGAGAACAGTTTGTTGGTTGTCAGAGAGGAAGGGAATTGTGGTAGGGGTGGGTCAAAGTGTTAAGGAGTTCAAGAAGTAGTAACTTCCAGTTATAAAATCAGTCATGGGGATATGATGTACAACATGAGATCTGTAGTCATTAACATTGTAGGGCAAAGTTGAAATTTGCTGAGAAAGTAAATATTAAAAGTCCTCATCACAAGAAAAAAAATGAACTACACCTCATTGACTCAGCCTGTATAGGCACTTACTACCACCACCCCCTCCCAAACCTGGAGCGACCCCACTATGAAGAAAGACTCTAAGACATGATGGGAAATAAATATAAATTTTTTATTATAAAATGCAAAAAAATTGACTTACAAATTTTACATCCTTTCCAAATGACTTTCAATTTAAAACTGCCTTTCTTGTTTTTTGAGTCTATCATCTCTTGTCCCTTACACAGAAACCATGGTTATCAAACGGCTGTTTTTGTATGGTCCCAAACCCCCAGACAAAATCCATTAATCAATAACTTAATGTGTTTTCAATATCCACCTTCTATGCTTTCTGCTAATCACTGTGATTAATAAAAATTCCATGAAAGCCAAAACAAGTAAAGGCAGAATATAAGAGTCAGCTATCATCTCTTCATTGGCGGCAATTCCAGGGCTAATTTTTTAGTTCTCATACTCCTTGGCCACTCTGCAGTATCTGAATATTCCTTAACTACTAAAATTTCATTCTCTGGCACCTTGGCACAGGTCCTTCATTATTGTCCTTCTATGATTCTGTTTGTTCTAAGCCTCCTTTACTGTCTAACTATCTAAGAAGTATAGCTGACAACAAGGAGGTCAGTGGGGATAGAAAGGAAGTGTTGAATTCAGTACATGCTTCTTATGGAAAACAATGACTAGCTAGCTGTGTGATTACACATTAGAACTCCTGTGTTGCAAATAATGGAAACCTAAACTTTAAGCTGGCTAAAAAATCCATTTTTGAAAAAATGGATTGTATCATGTAATTGAGAAATGCAAAGGCAATGCCAGTTTCAGGCCCTCTATGAGACAAAGATTCAAAAAGAAAAAGGAAATGATTGATCTAAGGAAATCAATCAAAAAACAGCACAGGCATCTAAAGAGATAGAAAATATGAAAGGCTGAGATGTGGGAGATAGAATAATAAGGTCCAACACATGTCTAATAGGAGTTTCTAACGATGAGAATAGAGAAAATGGAGTAGACTCAATATTTAAAAAGATAATGGCTTTGTATTTTCCAGAAATAGTAAATACGTAAATCCTGGTACTTGGGAAGTAAAATAAATTCTGGGCAAGAAATATAAAAACAAAACTCATTCTCTAGGAATAACATTGATACCAAGAGCACCAAAGACAAGATCTTAAAAGTAGCCAGCAGTTTAAAGGGCATATTATTTATTAAGAAATGATGGTTAGGTTGACGGCATACTTCTCAATAATAAGAATGAAAGCAAAAAGACAATAGGATAGTATCTTTAAAACATTAAGAGAAAATATATATCAACTTAGAATTCTATACTCAGCTAAATATACCCTCTCAATAATTGAAAGATCAACATAAAAAAAATGAGTACAAATTTTGAGAATTTGAAATATGGTTAATCAGCTTAATCCAAAGAACAAAAAAAAAATCCTATACCCACAAATAAGAAAGAAAATATACATTCCTTTAAAGCATATGTGGAAAATTGACAAAACCAAACACATACTAGATCCCACATCAGGTCTCAACAAGTATAAAAGATGTAGTCATATAAACCATGTTCTTTGACCATAGTGCAATAAAATTAGAAAATAACATAAAGACACCTTTAAAAAGTCCATATGTTTGAACAGCTATAGAACATCTCAAAATTACTTGTGGGTCAAAGAAAAACTAAAAAGGAAAGTAGACACTATTTATAACAATGTTTTCTTATCAAATCTTGTGGAATGCAGTGAAATAAGTAATTAGTGGCAATTATATAGCTTAAGCGTCATATTATGAAATAAAGAAGACTATAAGTTAATGAAATAAGCATATACTTTGAGAAGGTAGAGAAACAAAGTTAGAATAAATCCCTTACAAGGAGAAAGGATATAATCTATTTGTGTCATTTACCTGTGTAGAGAAATATGCTGCTTATTCTTCACTTTACCCTTATAGAAAGTCCAAATTCTAGCCTTAATTCCAAGCAATCTTTACTCCAGCTACACAAAATTTTCAACAGTATCCAATTGCACTATGTGTTTTCATACTTTTGCAATACTACCTCCTCATTTTGGGAGACCCATTCTCATATGGCAGGCTCTAGCTCGTTCTTTCAATTTCAGTTAAAGTGCTACTTTTCTTCTGGGAAACCTTTCATGACTCTTCCTGGCATAATTAACTTTATTTTTGCATTCTTTACCATTTGTTTCAATATACAAAAAATTTCTGTTATAAGAAAGTGAGCATGCACACAGAGTAAGGGTGCTAAACTGGGTGATCAAAGATGAATTTCTGGAAGAGGTCAGCCTGAAGCTAGAATTTACTTAAAGCCCAGCTAGGTATTGTTTAAGGCCCAATTTAATAGAAATAGGAGTAACAGTAAATAATAGTTAAGATTTACTGAGCACTTCTCTGTACCAGTTAACAGGTGAAATAAGAGGTATATTCTTCATGTACAGATAACACAGGCAGTATGAGTGAGGCCAGTCCTACTGCTGGCTAACCTAAAAACTATCCCCAATCCTCCTAACTTTTGTCTTCCTCTTGCTGTAGACAAGCACTGCTCAATAAAAATATAATGCAAGTCATATACATAATTTTAAGTTTTCTAGTAGAAAACATGAAAATAAACAGGTGAAATTAATTTTGATAATACATTTTTTAACCCAGTAGACTTAAAATATTATCACTTTAATATGTAATCAATATTTACAAATTATCGAGATATTTTCCATTTGCTTTTTACATTAAATCTTTGGAATCCTTTGCATATTTTATACTTATAGCACAGACACTGAGTTCATATTGGAAACACCATCTATATTTATGTTTCATAAAGTTTCCAATTGTTCCAAACAACCTTAAAGATTTTCCAATAACTAAAGTGAGAGTGAAAGTATTGTCCTTTAATATTTGCATCCATATTGACAAAACCGGTCAAGGAAATGTTTATGTGTAATACTAGAAACAATTTATGTGCCTGTTGACATGTGTACTATAATACAATAATATCTTGTGCGATGCAATGATTAAAGTGAAATATAATCCTACCAAAACAATAAAGAGAAGTCTCTAATAGAAGTGTTTTTTACCACATCCATTGGATAGTTACATTAAATTAAAATAAATAAAACTAGAAATTCAGAGTCTCAGCTGCACTAACCACATTTCAAGTACTCGTACTCACATGAGGTTAATGGCTGTATTGGATAGTGCAGTGATAGAGGCTGGAAAAGCCATATACCCATGTTTACAGCCTTCCTTGCACAGTAGGACGGCTGTGTGATGTATTTTTGACCAAAGAAAATGTGTGAGAAAGTTTGGAATGATCTTTAGATCCTTGTTTTCTGAAAAAGGGAAAAACTCAAGAAGAGAATTTGCTAGCACTATTCCTTCCTTCTTGTTTTTAACGTGAACATTATGCGATTCCTAGGCTATAGAAGCCATCTTGTCACCATGAGGCAACCCAGAAGGATAAAAAATCAATACACTAAGAATGATGAGGCAATAACTTGAGACCCTGACGATAATCACTGAACTGCTGGACCTACTCTGAGATTCCCTACCATTTAATTTCTTCATAAGAAAACCATGTCAGCACGCCTGGGTGGTTCAGTCGGTTGACTATCTGACTTTGGCTCAGGTCATGATCTCGTGGTTTGTGAGTTCGAGCCCCGCGTTGGGCTCTGTGCTGACAGCTCAGAGCTTGGAGCCTGCTTCGGATTCTGCGTCTCCCTCTCTCTCTGTCCCTCCCCCATTGTGCTCTGTCTTTCTTGGCTTCTCAAAAATAAATAAAAATGTAAAAAAAGAATTAGAAAAACATGTCTGTCCTTATAACTTAAGTCATTAATAATCAGATATGTCCATTGACTGATGAATGGATAAAGAAGATGTGGAATATATATACAATAGAATACTACTAAGTGATGACAAAGAATGAAATCTTGCTATTTGCAACAACGTGGATGGAACTAGACGGTATTATGCTAAGTGAAACAAGGCAGTCAGAGAAAGACAGAGATCATATTGATTTCACTCGTATGTGGAAGTTGAGAAACTCAACAGATGAACCTAAGGGAAGGGAAGGAAAAATAAGATAAAAATAGACAGGGAGGCAAACCATTAAGAGATTCTTAAATACAGAGAACAAACTGAGCGTTGCTAGAGGGGAGGTGGGTGGGGGGATGGGTTAAATGGGTGATGGGCATTAAGGAGGGCACTTGTTGGGATGAGCGCTGGGTGATGTACGTAAGTGATGAATCACTGGGTTCTACTCCTGAAACCAAGACTACACTGTATGTTAACTAACTTAAACTTAAATTTAAAAAAATAATCAGATAATACTTGTGGCTGAAAGCATTCATACAATGTATATGGTACACTGAGAAAAGAGACAATAGGCAGCATGACTAGGATAGAGGTGTATGTTGAAGAATAATAATAATAAGTTGGCAGAGACTGGGCAGAGCCAGATCATAGAGGGCCCAAAATGTATCTCAACCGAGAAGTCCAGAGTGACATCCCTGTCATTTGGACCTTATCATATTCTGTCTTTTCTATAGTAGTTCGTACATATGTCATTTTTTTTTTTTTTTGGTTACTAAATTATAAGGGCTGGGAACTTTTACAGAGAAAGTTCAGTAAATATTCATTAGCTGAATGATTAGCTACAGAGCTAGAGGTATCGAGACTGGGTTTTCAGCATAGATCAAATGTTTAACATTAAAGAAAACCCAACAAAGAAAGCCCTCAGTGAGGAAACCTATTAAGGGTTCCTGTATTAATATGTCAAATAGAAAGTCTTTGGTCTAACTTTTATGTCCCATAAACACCTAAAACAAAAAGGACCACATTAAATTGAATTTTGCTAACGCTTTCTACTTTCAACTTAATTACTAGGCAGCACCTTTATCCTTCCTCTGACATTTGGCTTCTATTTTCATCTCTTTGAACAGGCAATGCTTAACCTCATGACATCCTTTCTGTTAGTACTCCTAACTGAGCTCCCCTATTTTCTCACCTTTATCTCACTCCCGTGGTGTGAAACCAGGCCTCCAACTCACTGCTTGAATCCTGTGAAAACCTCGATGGGCTAATCTGCCACCAGCCTCATCAACCGCAACCTACAATCCAATCAAATTTTTCTGATACTATTTTTCAAAAAACATGTCATTTTTTTTCAGATTTTGTAGAATATTTGGAATGAACTTTTAAAAAGAAAAGAAAAAATAAGAGTAAAATAAGATAGCAATAAGGTAGAGATGGTAATTATATTTTAGTGTGTTTTCCTGAATTTTTTCTATGCAGGTTTAGATCTATGTAACATAATTGAAATATTATAAACAAAACTTTGCATTCATCCTTTTTATTTCTCATTATATCATAAAACATTTCTTGTGTACTTTAAAATTCTTCAAAAGCATTTAAAAAATAATTGTATGATACCATTAGATGGCTATTCTGGAACTTATTTAACCATATTTTTATATCATTATTTCTCTTTTCTGAGTCCCCACAGGGACTGACAACTGTCTTTTGTATTAAATAAAAACTCCCGCTCTTGGATCCCGTCAGGTGCCATCATTCTACATCTGCCTCTACCCTCCAGCTGGTGTTTCATGTTCTGGCCAAATAAATCAGCTCACTCCTTCCCATATACAACTTCCTTCTCTCTTTCTGAGCCATCATTCATTTTCTTCCTCTTACATCTCCAGCAAATCATTGCTCTTCTTAAAATTTATTGTGGGTGTTGTTCCAAAATCTCCCACTATCTCCATTATATCTCACATATCCTGGTTTATCTAGTGCACATGGTTATTGCTTGTATTTATGTTTCTACCACATGTGCATGGGCTGATAGGGTGGCAGGGACCTGCACAGTGGGCCAAGCACAGGAGGATCAGGGCTAGCAGGTCAGGGGCTACTTCTCCTTGACTCCCAGATGCACTTTATGAGGTCTGGTCGCTTTGGAAGGGAAGTATGAGGTAGGACTATACTCATGTTCAGAGCTGAGCAGCAGGGAGTGGTTAATGTTGGCCCGGCTTTGATTAACAAGATAGACTATCAGGCATTTGGATACCATCTGCATTTCCAGTCTAAATGAAAACATATTTATTTTGGCTGCTGAGTATCTGGAGGATGAGGGAACCTCTGAGCATATGGGAGGCTTACCCTCCTTTTGGAAAAAATGATCTCAATTAAATTCAATATCTGCTTTAGATTAGCCAGTGTGTTAAGCATAAACTTGTGCACTAACTTAAGGGCCCCAGTGAAGTTTCCCTACTTTTGCATCTAATGTTTCTTTATCTTACACAGCTATTCTTTTATAATTGAAAATTGTGAGCATCTGGTTACAAGTTGAATCTGAAATGCAAAACAGCCACTAGCCTCCTCCACCTCAGTCTCATCAGGCCATCATTTGGCAGCTTGCCTCAACAGCCTGGATGCCAGCAGGCTGAGGTGGCCAGGCCAGGCCAGGCCAGGTGGAATGTTTACGAGCACCACTCAGTGGAGCAGAGCTTGTGCTAACAAGATCCCAAAGGAACCCACTGGTCTCCTGATTGTGGGCAATCATTACGGCTTGTTGAATTCAGTGCCATGATACACCTCCGATGGATTAAAGGACCTTCACAAACTGTCCTGTAAAATTGGTCATTTTTTTTATCCTTGTTAATGTACAACAAACTTTGGGTTACTAAAAGCATGACTATCCTAGTTTATGGCAAAAGAAAGCTACACTTAAACCAGGTTTTGTGCTTGTTAGTCACTTGAGCAAAAGGTTGGATGGGAGTTAGCAGCTTTAAGATATATCTGTAAATTTTAATTGGTCAGGACTCCTTCCTAGTAACCCATTACTCTAAATATGTCTGGCATAACCAGATGGCAGTGTATTTCTCATTTCCAGAATAGGCTATAGACTAATTCTGCTGTTTTCGTAGGTGGGCAGGAATGTTATACCCTAGGTATGCATAAGCCTTGAAGGAGGCACCCCTATTATCTGGTTGCTGGCACCACTGGCCATGACGTTATGAAGGGAGGGCAAGGAAGAAGGTCAGATGTTACCATATAGCACGACATAGACACTTCTTTGGCAAATGAAGAATTTTGGATTAGTAATTCTCATCTCTCCAAAAACTGAAGCAATGATTTTGTCATCAAGAGGCAATAAATAGTAGGTAACAGAAACAGTCACCATATGTGAAACTTCTGAATCATCCTTGACTCCTTCTTCCCTTGGCATTGGCATTTAATTGGTTACAAAAACCTTTTGATTTCCTCTCATATGGGTCTCTCCTACCCATCTCTTTTTCATCCCCAATACCACTGTCTGGGTTTAAACCTTCATCCTCTCCTGCCTGAACGACTGCATCTCAGACCTTCCACATTTTCTCTCTGACTCCGTTCTTACTCTCTCCTCGTGCTTGTCAGGAGCAGCCTTCTAAAATAAATCTGATAGTTTCCCTATGATGCTTCAGCACTTTCAGAGGTTCCATGGTGTTTATGTTTATATCACCATTTCTAAGTTTTATGGATTTAGCAACTGGGCCCCAACCTAAGCTTCTTCTTTGGCCACTCCCCCCATATGGTACATCTCGTATTCTGACTTGGGTTCCATCACGTGCTTCAAGTCCTCTCACTGTTTCACGTATCATGTTCTCTTATGCCTCTGTTCTTTTTGCCCACACTATTCCCTATTCCTCAAATGTTCTTCTCTAACACTTCTATGGGATTTATTTCAAGAGGCAGCAAAGATGTTGCTGTCCCCGAAGTCTGCCCTAATACCTCCAGGCAGAACGTCCCTCCCTCCTCTCCGTGGCACAGCACTCTCCGTATGTCTCCCTCATCCCTGCCACATTACGTGGTAAGGGGTCCTTTACTTTTATCTACCTCTTTGGCTTCTCTGTGAGCTCCTTGACTTCAGGACGTTGTGCTCCAGGAACTGGCACATATGTATAGTTCTCATTCATGTTTGTTGAATATATAAATATGGCAGTGGGGTAAGTTAGTATGATAAACAGTTTTGTGTGACAATAAGACCAGCTTGTTTGTTTCCTTCATTCCTACCAACAAACACTGGTACCAGAACTCTTTTGGACTTTCTGGAAGAACACAGAGTAATGGTTCCTCAGTTAAAAATCAAAGACAAGAGCCAAAGCATAAGAGACTCTTAAAAACTGAGAACAAACTGAGGGTTGATGGGGGGTGGGAGGGTGGGGAGAGTGGGTGATGGGTATTGAGGAGGGCACCTTTGGGGATGAGCACTGGGTGTTGTATGGAAACCAATTTGACAATAAATTTCATATATTGAAAAAAAAATCAAAGACAAGAGAGTTGGTATATCCAAAATGGTCGTGTGAGGAACTCAGAGGGTCCTCTCACCAGCAAAACAACCACAGCTAGTGAAAATTATTTAACACACACACACACACACACACACACACACACACACACACACACAACCATTTTAAATCTCTGGAAATTATCCTAAGGGCACAGAGCAAATGGAGAAGTATTTATTTGAAAATATCCACTAAATCTTCCTAAGAACAGCAAGAGTTTGTGACATTTGAGCCATGACTCTCTTCCTCCCCATCCTCTTTCTCAGGGTGATGGAAGTTATTCCAGGTGAGAGCAGATAGATGTCTAGGGCTCCCTTTCTCTACTCACCCCCAACCTGTAAGGCAGAAGCTCTACCCCAAGAGTAGTGGATCAAGAATACTGGGCCCTGATTGTCTCTGCCCCAGTTTGCTCATAAAATGATGGTGTTCCAAGCTGGAAAAGACAAGGTGATGAGGCAAGAGACAAGCTACTGCTCCTGGCCAGCAGCTTTCTCATAAAGCAAGAATATTGCTTCAAGAGAAACCAGACCACTGTCCCCATCCCTAGCTCCAGAGAAGTGGCTCAGAGGCTTGGCTCAGGGGAAGAGGCAGGTATAACAACAGAGAACTTCTCCCAAGGTAAATGCCTTATTTAGAACAGAAAGTATGGAGAAGGTCAAGTCTAATGATGCTATTGAAACAATGGAGATTTTGTTGGTAGGTAATGAAAAGGAGACTGGTAGCTCCATGAAGGCAACAAACTAAACAAGCTTAAGTTTACCAGAGATGAGACAGAAGTTTACAGAGAACCAAGGAAAGAGACTGCTCATAAGAACCCTCCTGGGGTTAGAACAAGCCTTGAAGATTGGCTTCAAAGATGATTACAGAGGGGCTGGATTTAATTGCATAAAAATCTGGAGCAATTTATTCCAAGGTATCACTGAAAACAATAGAGAAATCAGCTATTAATTAGTGGAGGCTAACAGCTAGGTGTGATATCAAGAGAGGCAGACAACTTAACAGAGAAATCAGAGAAAGAGGCCACTAAAGAGAGGCCTGCTAAAAGCACTGTCACCCCAGATGACTACGCACATGCCTAGGACTGTCCCCTCTGAGGAGCATCACTAGAGCTTGCACGCGGCAGAGACAGTCCAACCAAATCACTAAGCAAATAACCAAATAACAACATGCCCTGGGGGAGGGACAGGGATCACTGTCTAGAGTTGCTACGATATATATTATCTAAAATGTCCAATTTTCAACAAAGAATTATGAGAAATGCAAAGAAACAGGGAAGTGTGAACCATACACAGGAAAAAAAGTAAGCAACAGAAATTGCCTATTAGAGGGTACATAAGTCAGCTTAGTAAATGAAGACTTCAAACCTGCTATTATAAAAAACCAAAGGAAACCATACTTCAAGAATTAAAGGAAGATATAATGTAATGCCCTATGAAAGAGAGATAACAATGAAGAGATAGGTATTATTAAAAGAAAAAAAAAAAAAGAACCAAGATGGAAAGTCTGAGGTTGAAAAGCACAAAAACCCAAAATAAAAAATTTACTAGAGGATCTCAACAGCAGATCTGAACTGGCAGAAAAAAATAATTAACAGATTTGAAGAAAGATCATTAGAGATCATGCAATCTGAAGAACAGAGAGAAAAAAGAATAAAAAAATAATAGAGCCTCCGAGAAATACGGACACTGTTAGCACATCAACATACAATAACAGAAATGCTAGGAGAGGAGAGAAGAGCAGAAAAAAATATTTAAAGAAATAATAATGCTGACAACTCCCCAAATTTGATTTAAAAATATTAACCTACACATCAAAGAAGCTCAGTGAATTCTAAGTGGGATAAATACAAAAGAGATCCACACCCAGCAACATCATAGTTAAAATGCTAAAAGCTGAAGACAGAGAAAATTTTTAAAGCAGTAGGAGAAAAATAACTTGTCATGGACAAGGGAACCCCAGCAAGATTAAGAACTGACTTCTCAGAAATGATGGAGGCCAGAAGGCAATGGGATGATATATTCAAAGTCCTGTAAGGGGAAAAAAAAAACAACAAAAAAACTCACAACTCAACCACCTGTTAACAAGAACTTAAAGCCAGCAAAACTATTTTTCAAAAATTAAGATGAAATAAAGACATTCTTAGATAAAAACAGAAAGAATTCATTGCTAGCAGATCTGCCTTACAAGAAATACTAAAGGAATTTCTTCAGGCTAAACACAAGTGGCTCCAGACATTAATTTAAATCCACAAGAGAAAACAAAGAGCACCAGGAAAGGTAATTATGTAGATGTTTACAAAAGACAGTATACTGCGTATTTCTTCTTTTAACTGGTTTCAAAAGTAATTGCATGAAACAATATGAATGTAATTGTATTATATGGCTTATAACATATAGAAATTTAATATGATTGACAATAACAGCACAAAAGAGGTGGGTGGGAGTAAAACTGTATGGGAGTAAGGAAATTACCAGGTTATACAAGATTGTAACTTGAATCCACAGGAATGAATTAAGAGAACCAGAAATGGTAAATCAGAAATATAAAACAAAAGTCTATAAATATATAATTGCTCTCTTTTCTTCTCTCAGTTTCTTTAAAACACACAAATTTATAAAGGAATAATTATAACAATGTATCACTGGTTTGTAATACATAAAGATGTAGTATGTGTATTAATAGTAGCATAAAAAAGGAAGGATGGAACAGAGCTATATAGGATTAACATTTTTTATATCTCATGGAATTAAATAGTATTAATCTGAATTAGATTCTGATAAAGTTAAAATGTGTGTGTGTGTGTGTGTCTTGTTGAAGTATAGTTGACACACAATGTTACATTAGTATCAGGTGCACAACATAGCAGTTCAACAACTGCTTATCCTATACTCACCAGAAGTATAGCTACCATCTGTCACCATACAACACTACTACAATATCATTGACTATACTGTCTATGCTGTATCTTTCATCCTGGTGAATCATTCATTCCATCACCAGAAATGATGATGGTCCTCTTCACCCATTTTGCCCATCCCCCATTTGCCCAATTCCTATGTATTTATGGGTCCATTTCTGCTTTTGTTTTGTTTTGTTGTTTTTTAGATTCCACATACAAATGAAATCATATGGTATTTGCCTTTCTCTGTCTTATTTCACTTAGCACAATACCTTCTAGGTTCATCTATGCTGTTGCAAACGGCAAGATCTCATTCTTTTTTTAAAAATGGCTAATATTCCATTATGTATATCTTTATCCATTAATCTATAAATAGACATTTAGATTGCTTCCATAACTTGGCTATTGTAAATAATGCTGCAATAAACATAGGGGTGCAACATACCTATTTGAATTACTATTTTTGTTTTCTCTGAGTAAATACCTAGTAGTGGAATTATTGGATTATATGGTATTTTTATTTTTAAATTTTAGAAGTACTCCACACTATTTTCCACAGTGGCTAAACCAAAATACATTCCACCAGCAGTGCACAAGTGTTCCTTTTTCTTCACATCCTCGCCAACATGTGTTATTTTTTTGTCTTCTTTATTCTAGCCACTCTGACAGGTGTTAAGTGATACCTCATTGTGGTTTTGGTTTGGATTTCCCTGACGATCAGCGATGTTGAGCATCTTTTCATATATCTGTTTGCTATCTGTATATCTTCTTTAGAAAGATGTCTGTTCAGTTCCTCTATTTTTAATCAGGTTATTTTTATTACTTTGGTGTTGAGCTATATAAGTTCTTTATATATTTTGGATATTAACCCCTTATTAGACATGCCATTTGCAAATATTTTCTCTCATTCAGCAGGTTGCCTTTTCGTTTTGTTGATAATTTCCTTCACTGTGCAAAACCTTTTTAGTTTGGCATAGTCTCAAATAGTTTATTTTTGCTTTTTCTTCCCTTGCCTGAGGAAAAATATCTAGAAAAATGTTGCCAAGGCTGATGTCAAAGAGTTTACTGCCCATGTTGTCTTCTAGGAATTTTTATGGTTTCAGGTCTCAAGTTTAGGTCTTTCATCCATTTTGAGATTATTTATGTAATATGTCTGTCTATCTATCTTATCTATCTATCCATCTATCTTTTTTTTAGTAAGCTCTAGGCTTAACGTGAGGCTCAAACTCATGACCTCAAGATCAAGAGTTGCAGGCAGAGCTAGGTAGAAGCCCCTGTAAAATATATGTTTTAAACTCAAGCAACCACTGAGAAAATAAATCAAAAATAAATAATAATAAAATGATTAAAGGAATTAAGCTGCAAAACTAGAAAATATTCACTTAATGCAAAATAAAGCAGTTAAGGAGGAGGAGAGGAACGATGAAGATAGAAAATAAAGAGTAAAATGGCAGATATATATTCAACTATAATGAGAACAGCATTAAATGTGAATGAATAAAATAATCCAATGAAAAACTGAAGTTGATCAGATGGATAAAAAACATGATCCAAGTATATTCTATAGGAGACACACTTCTAGGGGCACGTGGGTGGCTCAGTCGGTTAAGCATCTGATTCTTGATTTCAGCTCAGGTCATGATCTCACGGTTGTGAGATTGAGCCCCGCCCGCATTGGGCTCCATGCTGAGCAGTGGAGCCTGCTTAAGATTCTGTTCCTCCCTGTCCATCTGCCCCCCCCCAAAAAAGGAAGACACATTTCATATGCAAAGATACAAATATGTTGAAAGTAAAAGGACAAAAAGGATATATCACACAAACAGCAACCATAAGAAAGCTAAAGGAGCTATACTAATGTGAGGTAAAATAGACTTTAAGCAAAAAAAAAATTACTAGAGATAAAGAGGAGCACTCTATAATAGGGTTAATTAAGCAAGAAGACATAATAATTACATGTAAACGCTAACACAGAGCCCCAAGAAAGATAAAGCAAACTGACAGAATTGAAGAGAGAAATAGAAAATTTAACAATACTATTTGAAGATTTCAGTACCCCACACTCAATAATGGACGGAACAAGTACAGAAAAGATCAACAAAGACGTAGAAGACTTGAACTACACTATAAACCAACTAGACCTAACAGACATCTGCAGAATACTCTACCTGACAACAGCAAAATACACATTCTTCTCAAGTGTACACGCAGTATTCTCCATGATAGACCCTAAAACAAGCCTCAATAGCTTTAAAAGGATTGAAACCACACCAAGTGTGTTCTCCAACCACAAACCAATAGCAGAGAAGGACAAAGGGGATCACAGAACAAAGTGTAGGGAAGGACCAGGAGTTGGCATAGCAGGGCCAATAGAGGAGCAGGTAAGGAGGTAGAGGAGGGAACTTCAGGGTTTGAGGTTCACAGTTCAGAGGTCTATGAGCAATTTTATATGGATGAAATATCAATGCAGTAACAGCAGCTTATAGTCTGACAAGTAGCTGAGCTATACAATGGTAAGTAAAACACAAACACCTGTCCGGTAGCTCCTGCCAATTACACAGGAGGTCACAGACTTCTCTGTAGGAGCATTTGGATTGGTCACAGCAGAATATCCAATGATATTCCCTAATGGACTTGTACTGCAAACTGGAATCTACCAGATGACTGCTCTGGAGATTACCTAAGGATGATACCTGTGACACCAGCAGAATGGTTAGGAGAAATCCCTTTTCATGATCCCCAGGTGATGTGGAAGATTTTGCATATTCACAGGGTTAGGTTTAGAAAACAACATATTTGGGGGAAGGAGAGAGGAGGAGTATGTCACCTTTTTCACCTACATGGGTAACCATCTACTGACAGATGTTTCCACTATTCCTGTAAGTGAAACGTTTGGAGAGAAGCATTAACTCTGTCCATAAGTACCCTTCCCAGCACACAAAAGGGAGCAACAGGCAGTCACTGTCCATGTTCTTTTATACACTGCCCTATTTAATGTGGGCTCCTTTAAGATCATATTGCTTTAAGATGATCAGATTTTTCCTCTAATGGAACACCACAGAGCTCTTTTTCCCCTTGACCTTTTAATTCATGTTGAAAAATAAAACCTAACATTGAGCTGTGATTTGATATTACAACGCCAGGGATGCCAAGCGAAGGCCTTGGGTTTGCCAGAACATTGCAATTCTTGGTCCAGCAAGATCTCAGGATGCAATCTGGAAGTGTTTTAAATGCCAAGAGAAACGTGACACCCCTCTCTTCTGTTTTCATTTCCTTTTCTCCTATCCTTCTTTTCCCTTGGTATCTTTTATAGTCTCCATGTTTCCTCCTTGCAGCAGTCTCTCCAACACGTGGACCAACCTCTTCCCCAGGAAGGCTCTTCTGTGTGCAGAGCAGCTGCGTTTGCTGCTCATCTATTTTTGCTTCCTCCTCTAACTGCCAGAACTTTCTTTCCATTATGTCTTTGTGGGCCACACCCAGCCATCGTATTGCCTTCTTGCCTAGTGATGAGATTGGGCACTCCATGTCTTAGGTTTTACTTATCTGGGGTCATTTTTAGGTCCTCCATTCACGAAGCCACATGTGTTCAGCAAAGTGTACCTGTGATGGCTATCCAGAGGCCCTCGGGTGTCCTGAGTCTGAATGTCTTCAGGAGAGGGTGAAAGTAGTAAACATCCTCTCCCAGCACATCTGGAGACCAGCACAAGGCAGAAAAGGTTTCAGTGATTCAGGTCATTGTATTTCTCCCAATGGAACTACTTTATCTCTAGGAAAGGTAGGTTCTTCCTATATGTGTACCTTGATCTTGATAGAGCTATTTGCTGAGCATCTAAACTGAGGGGATGCATATATGGCCTTTCCAAGCAATGAACAAACCTGAAGAAACTCATAGAAAGTGGAGTAAATTGTGAATACATTGCCCTGTACTTATTCCATTATTTAATACAGCCATTGACACTGCTGACACACCAAGGACTTCCAACTGTATCACAAAACCAAATAATCCTAGCACATATGGCACTTAGAACTTATGTCTGACAGCACTGTATCCTAACACAAGCAGCAGTAAGCCCCTCCCTGGACCCTTCTTCTCCAATCCTCTACTAACTTGTCTTCTTCCCCTTCACAAGCAAACTCCTGGAAGAGCTGTCAGTGTTCCCTGGCTCCATTTCTTCAACTATTCACACCTCATTTCACTGGTTGGTTTCTGGTTTCTGTATTCAGCACCTCATTTAAACTGCTATTTCAAGGTCACCTACCACCTCCTCATTGCCACACCCAACAGACTTTTTTTTAAAATAGATTTTATTTTTTAGAGCACTTTTAGCTTCACAGCAAAACTGAGCAGAAGGTATAGTAATAGATATTTTCCAAATACCCCCTGCCCCATACATGCATAGCTTCCCCTACCAGATGATACATTTGTTACAACTGATGAACCTATCATCATATGGACATATCATGATCACCCAGAGTCCATTAATTTACCTTGGGGTTTGCTCTTGGTGTTGTACATTCTATGGGTTTGGACAAATGTATAATGACACATATAGACCATTATGGTATCATACATAGTAGTTTCATTATCCCCAATATCATCCGTGTTCTCCTTATTTATACCTCTCTCCATCCAACCTCTGGTAACCACTGATCTTTCACTGCTTCCATAGTTTTGCCTTTTCCAGAATGTACATAATTATACATGTATAATTATACATTTCCAGAACGTATAGAATTATACATGTAACCTTTCAGACTGGCTTTTTTCACTTAGCAATCTGCACTTAAGTTTTCTCCATGTATTTTCATAGCTTGATAGTTCACGTCATTTTAGCCCTGCATAATATTCCATTATCTGGATTATCTTCTTATTTATCGATTCACCTTCTGAAGGATATCTTGGTTGCTTCCAAGTTTTGGCAAATTATAAACAAAGCTGCTATAAACATCCATGTGTAGGTTTTTTGTGTGGACATAAGTTTTCAACTCTTTTGGGTAAATACCAAGGAGCACAATTGGTGGGTTGTATAAGACAGTATTTAGTTTTGTAAGAAACTGCTAAACTGTCTTCCAAAGTGGCTGTACCATCTTGCATTCCCACCAGCAATGAATAAGAGTTCCTGTTGCTTCACATCATCCCAGCATTTAGTGTTGTCAGTATTCTGGATTTTGGTTATTCTAATAGGTATGTAGTGTTATCTCATTGTTTTAATTTGCATTTCTCTGAATACATATGATGTGGAGCATCTTCTCATGTTTATTTGCCATCTGTATATCTTCTTTGGTGACGTGTTTATTAAAGACTTAGGCTCATTTTGTTAATTGGGTTGTTTGTTTTCTTATTAAGTTTTAAGTGTTCTTTGTATATTTTGGATAATAGTCCCATACCAAATGTACCTTTTACAAATATCTTCTCCCAGTTGGGGGCTTTTAAAAATTCTCTTGACAGTGTGTTTCTGAGAGCAGAAGTTTTTAACTTAAAAGTACAGTTCATTAATTCCACCTTCCATAGTTTATTCCTTTGATGTTGTATCTAAAAATCATTGCCAAAATCTAGTCATCCAGATTTCCTCTATGTTATCTTCTAGGAGTTTATAGGTTTTGTTTGTTTGTTTGTTTGTTTGTTTTACATTTAAATCTGTGATCCACCTTGAGTTATTTTCATGACAGGTGTAAGGCTTGTGTCTAGATTCACTTTTTCACATGCGTATGTCCAATTGTTCTAGCACCATGGCAGAAGCATGTTGAACAGACTATCTTTTCCCCAATGTATTGCCTGTGCTCCTTTGTCAAACATCAGTTGACTGTATTTAAGTGGGTTTATTTATGGGTTCTCTGTTCTTTTCCAATTATCTGTTATTTTGCTAATACTACACTGTCTTGATTACTGTAGATTTATAGTAAGTCTTGATGTTGGGTAGTGTCAGTCTTCCAACTTTGTTCTTCTCCTTTAATATTATGTTGGCTATTTTGAGTCTTTTGCCTCTCCAATAAACTTTATTTATCTTATTTTTTTAAATATGGAATTTATTGTCAAGTTGGTTTCCATACTCCAATAAACTTTAGAATTAGCTTTGCCTCTCCATATAAACTTTAGAATTAAAATATAATTTGGGGATTTTGATTGGGATTGCATTCAATGTATAGCTCAGGTTTGGATAACTGACATCTGGACAATATTGAGTATTCCTACCCATGAACATAAATGCCTTTCCATTTATTTAGTTCATTGATTTCTTTCATTGCAATTTTACAGTTTTCTTCATATAGATCTTGTACATATTTTATTAGATTTATAACTAAGTATATCTCTTTTTTGGATGCTAATGTAAGTGGTATTGTGTTTTTAATGTCAAATTTCACTTGTTCATTGATGATATATTGGAAAGTGATTGCCTTTTCTATGTTAATTTTGTATCCTGCAACAGCGTTATAATCTATTATTAGTTTCAGGAGTTATTTTGTTGATTCTTTTAAAATTTTCTATGTAGACAATCATGTCATCTGTGAACAAAGGGAGGTTTTTGTTTTAAAATTTTATTTATCCATTTTTTGAGAGAGAGAAAGAGAGGGAGAGAGAGAGTACAGACATGCACGAGCTGGGGAGGGGTAGAGAGAGGGAGAGAATCCTAAGTAGGCTCCACACTGTCAGCACAACGTCTGACATGGGGCTTGATCTCATGACTGCAAGATCATGACATGAGCCAAAACCAAAAGTCAGCTGCTTAACTGACTGAGCCACCCAGGTGCCCCCAAAGATAGAGTTTTATGTCTTCGTTCCCAATTTGTATACTTTTTACCTCCTTATCTTATTGCATTAGCTAGGAATTTCTGTACAATAGAGAAATAGATATCCTTGCCTTGTACCTGACCTTAGTGGGAAAGCATTGATTTTCTCACAATTAAATGTGATGTTGGCTAAAGGTGTTTTATTTTATTTTGTTTGTAGATATTCTTTACTAAGTTGAGGAAGTTTCCCTCTATTCCTAGTTTGCTGAGGGTTTTTATCATGAATGGGTATTATATTTTGTCAAATGCTTTTTGACATCTATTAATATGATAATATAATGATTTTTTGTCCTGCTGATGGATTGCATTAGTTGGTTTTTGAATGTTGAACTAGCCTTGCATATTTGGAAAAAATCTTACTTGGTTGTGATGTATTATTCATTTTATATATTGTTGGATTAAATTTGCTAACATTTTGTTGAGGATTTTTTGAAAAATTTTTTAGCTTACTAAAGTATACTTAATATACAAAATATTGCACATATCTAATGTGTTTATTTTGATGAGTTTGGACATACACACACACCTGTGATATCATTACACCAATCGAGGTAATAAACATAACCAACACTTCCAAAAGATTTCTTATGTCCCTTTGCTTTTTTTTATTTTTGTGGGAAGAACATTTAGCATGAAATCTACTCTCTAAAGTTTTCAATCGTACAACACTATGTTGTCGGCTATAGGCACTATGTTGTACAGATCTCTAGAACTTATTCATCTTATACAAATGTAACTTAAACCCATTGAACAACAATTCCCCACTTCTCCCTCCCCACATGCCCTGGAAACCACCATTCTAGTCTCTGCTTCCATGAGTTTGACTATTTATTACTTCATATAAATGAAATCATGGAGCGTTTGTCCTCCTGTGACTGACTTATTTCACTTAGTATAATGTTTTCCAAATCTATCTATATTGTTGAAAATAGCATTTACTTCTTTCATAGGCTAAATAATATTCCATTGTATTTATATGCCACATTTCCTTTATCCATTTTCTGTTAAGAGACATTTGGGTTATTTCCATATCTAGGCTATTATGGATAATAAGCATGGGAGTACAGATACCTCTTTGAGATACTGATCTCAATTCTTTTGGATATATACTCAGAAGTGAATTGATGAATGACACAATTCTACTTTTAGTTTTTTGAGAAACCTCCATACTGTTTTCCATAGTGGCTGCATCATCTCACACTCCTGCCAATAGTACACAAAGTTTACATCCTTGCTAACATTTATCATCCTTTTTCTTTCTGATAATAGCCATTTTAACAGATCGGAAGTGATATCTCATTGTGGTTTTGATTTGCATTTCTATGATGATTAGTGATATTGAGCACATCTTCATATACCTGCTGGCCATTTGTATGTCTTCCTTGGAGAAATGCCTATCCAAGTCTTCTGCCCATTTTAAAATCAGGTTATTTATTTATTGCTACTGACCTGCAGAAACTCCTATATATTGTGGAAGCTACCCCCAATCCCCAGTGAAATAGTTTGCAAATATTTTCCCTCATTCCACAGGTTGCTTTTCTAGTCAGTTGATTGTTTTGTTTACTGGACAGATGTTTGATAAAAGGGAACACTTCCAAACTCATTTTATGAGGCCAACAGCACTCTGATACCAAAGCCACTCAAAGACAGTACAAGAAAAGAAAATTATAGGCCAATATTCATGGTGAACACACATGCAAAAATCCTGAACAAAATTCTAGCAAATCAAATTCAACAGTACATTAAAATGATCATACATCATGAACAAGGGATATTTATTCCTGAGATGCAAGGATGGTTCAACATATGCAAATAAATGTAATACCCCACATTAACAGAATAAAGGATAAAAGTCATATGATCACTTCAATAAATAGAGAAAAAGCATTTGACAAAATTCAACATCTTTATATGGTAAAAATGCTGAACAAATTCCATATATAAGGAATGTACTTCAGCATACTAAAGGTCATATATGACAAGCCCAGAGCTAACAACATATTTAATGGTGAAAAACTGAAATCTTTTCCTCTATGATCAGGAACAAAACAAGGATGCCCACTCTCATCACTTCTATTCAACACAGACTGGAAATCCTAGCAAGAGCAATTAGGCAATAAAGAGAAATAAAAAGAATCCAAATTAGAAAAAAAAGGTCAAATTTTCTCTGTTTGCAAGTCATATGATGTAGAAAACTTTAAAGGCTCCACAAAAAAATCTATTAAAACTAATAAATTCAGTAAAGTTGTAGGGTAGAAAATCAAACTAGAGCAACTAATAACAAAGTAAACAAAAAGGAAATTAAGAAAAAAAAACCCAGTTTAACAGTATTTAAAATAATAAAACACTTAGAAATAAATTTCACCAAGGAGTTGAAATGTTTTTGCACTGCAAACTATAATACATTGATAAAATAAAATAGAATAAAAAAAACAGAAACAGAAAGACATACTCTCTTCATGAATTGGAAGTCTTAATATCATTCAAATGTCCATGCTATCCAAAGCAACCTACAGAATCATTGAAATCCCTATCAAAAACAATGGAAGTTTTTATAGAAATAGAAAAAAAAAGTCCTAAAATTCATATGGAACCACAAAAGACCCAAAATATCTAAAGCAATCCTTAGAAAGTGGTGCAAAGCTGGAGGCATTACACTTTCTGATTTCAAAATATATTACAAAGCTACAATAACAAAAACAATATGGTACGGATATAAAAACAAACATATAGACCAATGGAACAAAATAGAAACCAGATATAAACTCATGTATATACAGGCAACTGATCTTTGGGCATCAAGGACACACAATAGGGAAAGAATGAATAATTTCTTCAATAAACAGTGTTAGGAAAATTGAGTAACAACATACAAAAGAAAGAATCTAGGCCCTTGTCTTACGCCATATGTAAAAATTAACTCAAAATGTATTAAAGACTTAAACATAAAATCTGAAACTATAAAACTCTTGGAAGAAAACAGGGAAAAAGCTTCATGACATTGATCTTGGCAATGATTTTATAGATATGACACCAAAAGCACAGACAAAGCAAAAACAAAAATAGACAAGTATTGAGGATTTTTGCATTGATGTTAATGAGAGATACCATTCTGTATTTTCTTGCAATGCTTTTATCTGTTTTGGTATTAAGGTAATCTTGGCCTCATAGAATGAGTTAAAAAGCATTCCCAGGGTGCCTGGGTGGCTCAGTCAGTTGAGTGTCTGACTTCAGCTCAGGTCATGATCTCATGGCTCATGAGTTCTAGCCCTACGTCAGGCTCTGTGCTGACAGCTCAGAGCCTGGAGCCTGCTTCAGATTCTGTGTCTCCCTCTTTCTCTCTGCCCCTCTCCCGCTCACATTCTTTCTCTCTCTCTCTCTCTCTCAAAAATAAACATAAAAAAAATAATTTTAAAAAAAAGCATCCCCTCTGTTTCTACCTTCTTAAAAAGACTGTCGAAAACTGGTATAATTCCTTCCTTACATGTTTGATGAAATTCCAGTGAACCCACCTGGGCCCATTGTTTTAGAAGGTTATTAATTATTCTTATTTAATATATATAGGCTTATTCAGATTGTCTATTGTTTCTTCTGTGAGTTTTGGCATATTGTGTCTTTCAAGGAATTGATCCATTTATTTCATCTAGGTTATCAAATTCATGAGCATAGAGTTGTTCATAGTATTCCTATATTAGCTTTTAATATTCATGGGGTCTATAGTGAGGTCTCCTCTTTCATTACTGATATTAATAATTTGTCCTCTCTCTTTTTTTCTTAGCTGGGCTACAGACTTACTGTTTTTTGTTTGTTTGTTTGTTTGTTTGTTTGTTTGTTTTTAGTTTAAGTTCAAGTTAGTTAAATATATATAGGCTTGGTTTCAGGAGTAGAAGCCAGTGATTCGTCTCTTACATATGACACCCAGTGCTCATCCCAAAATGTATCTTCCTTAATGCCTATCACCCATTTAACCCATTACCCCACCCATCTCCTTCCAGCAACCCTCAGTTTGTTCTCTGTATTTAAGAGTCTCTAATGGTTTGCCTCCCTCTCTGTTTTTATCTTATTTATCCTTCCCTTCCCCTATGTTCATCTGCTGTGTTTCTCAAATTCCACATGAGTGAAATCATATGATATATATTTGTCTTTCTCTGAATGACTTATTTCACTTAGCAAAATAGCCTCTAGTTCCAGCCATGTTGTTGCAAATGCAAATATAGACATAGAGATAGAGATAAAGATAAAGATATAGAGACAGAGACAGAGATAGAGATAGAGATAGAGATAGAGATAGAGATAGAGATAGAGATAGAGATAGAGATAGAGATAGGTAGATATATATAGTACATACCACATCTTCTTTATCCATTCATCAGTTGATAGACCTTTGGGCTCTCTTCATAATACACCCCATAAACATTGGGGTGTATGTGCCCCTTAGAATAAAAGACACATTTTTGTGTCTTTTGGACGAATGTCCTAGTAGTGCAATTGCTGGGTCATAGGGAAGTTCTGTTTTTAATTTTTTGAGGACCCTCCATAGTGTTTTGTAGAGTGGCTAACCAGTTTGCATTCCCACTCACAGTACAAGAGGGTTCCTCTTTCCCTGCATCCTCGCCAACATCTGTTGTTTCCTGAGTTGTTAATTTTAGTCATTCTGACAGGTGTGAAGTGGTATCTTATTGTGGTTTTTATTTGTATTTCCCTGATAATGAGTGATGTTGAGCATCTTTTCCTATGTCTATTAGCCATCTGGATGTCTTCATTGGAAAAGTGTGTACTTGTGTCTTCTGCCCATTTTTTTCCCACTGGATTATTTGTTTTTGGGTGCTGAGTTTGGTAAGTTCTTTACAGATTTTGGATACTAATCCTTTATCTGATATGTCATTTGCAAATATTTTCTCCCATTCCATTGATTGCCATTTAGTTTTGTTGATTGTTTCCTTTGCTGTGCAGAAGCTTTTTAGCATAATGAGGTCCCAATAGTTAATTTTTGCCTTTATTTCCCTTGCCTCCAGAGACATATCAAGGAAGAAGTTGCTGTGGTCTAGGTCAAAGTGGTTGCTGCCTGTTTTCTCCTCTATGATTTTGATGGTTTCCTGTCTCACATTCAGGTCTTTCATCCAGTTTGAATTTATTTTTGTGTATGGTGTTAAGAAAGTGGTCCAGTTTCAAACAGGCTTATTGATTCTATTGATCTTTTCACAGAACCAGCTTTTGGTTTCATTAACTCTCTCTATTGATTTCCTGTTTTCAATGTCACTGATAACTGTTTTAATTTTTATTACTTCTTTCCTTCTGCTTACTTTGGATAAAATTGCTCTTCCTTTTCTAGTTTACTAATATAGAAGCTTAGATGACTGATTTTAGGTCTCTTCTCTTGTCTAATACTGCATTCAATGCTATACATGTTCTTCCAAGCTCTGCTTTTGCTGCATCACACACAATTTGATGTCCTGTTTTCATTTCATTTAGTTCAAAGTATTGTTAAATTTCTCTTGAGATTTCTTCTTTGACCCACGTATTATTTAGAAGTGTGTTGTTCAATCTCCAAGTTTTGGGGGGATTTTCCAGTTATCTTCTTGTTACTGATTTCTAGTTTAATTCAATTGTGGTCTGAGAACAGACACTGTGTGATTTCTATTCTTTTAAATTTGTTAAGGTGTGCTTTATAACCCAGAATGTGTCTATCTTGGTAAATGTTCCATGTGGGCTCAAGAAGAATATGTATTCTGCTGTTCTTGGATGAAGTGGTCTATGGATGTCCAACATGTCCAGTTGAATGAATGTATCGTTAAGTTCAACTGTGTCCTTACTGATTTTCTGCCTGCTGGATTTTCTATTTCTGACACAGAGATGTTAGAATTCCCCAACTACAATAGTGGATTCATCTATTTTTCCTTGTAGTTCTATCCAGTTTTGCCTCATGTACTTTGATCCTCTGTTGTTATATGCAAACACATTAAGTATTGTTTTGTCTTTTTGGAGAACTGACCCCTTTATCATTATGTGATGCTCTTTTTTATCCTTGGTAACTACCCTTGCTGTGAAGTCTGCTGTGTCTGAAATTAATACAGCTATTCCCACTTTCCTTTGATTAGTGTTAGCATGGCATATCTTTCTCCATTCTTTTACTTTTAAAACCATATGTGTCTTTGTACTTAATGTGATCCTGCTGACAATGTCTTTCTTTAATTGGTGCATTTAAACAACATTCAATTTGATTACTGGTATAGTTGGATTAATATCTCCCTATTTGTTACTGTTTTTTATTTGTTGCCTTTCTTCTTTGTTCCTATTTCTGTTTTCTACTGTCTGCCTTTTGTTGTTTTAATTGAGCATTTTACATGATTCCATTTTCTCTCCTTTCTTAGTATATCAACTGTATTTGTTTTTACACATTTTTTAGTAGTTGGCCTAGGTTTCCAATATACATTTACAACTAACCCAAATCCACATGCAAATAACAATATACCATTTCATCAGTAGTGTAATTTACAATAAAATAATCATAATTCCTCCCTCCCCTCCCTTATACCATTGCTGTCATTCTTTTCACTTATACATAAGCATATATATATGTTTATACGCACACATGCACTGACATGTATAAGCACATATATACATACACATATATGAATATATATATAAACATACATAATCAAATACATTATTGCTATTATTATTTTGAACAAACTGTTATCTGTTTAGATCAATTAAGAATAAGACAGGGGCGCCTGGGTGGCTCAGTCAGTTGAGTGTCCAACTTTGGCTCGGGTCATGATCTCACAGTTTGTGAGTTGGAGCCCCACATCAGGCTCTGTGCTGACTGCTCAAAGCCTGGAGCCTGCTTCAGATTCTGTGTCTCCCTCTCTCTCTGACTCTCCCCGGCTCACATTCTGTCTGTCTGTCTCTCTCAAAAATAAACACTAAAAAAAAATTAAAGAATAAGAGAAATGAAAGGTTTTCTTTTACATTTATTAATTCCTTCTTCAATGCTCTTTCTTTACGTACATCCAAATTTCTGACCTATATTACTTTCCTTCTTTCTAAAGAACTTCTTTTAATATTTCTTGCAAGGCAATCTATAACAAATTCCCTCAATTTTTGTTTGTCTAAGCAAGTCTTTATTTCTCTTTCAGTTTTGAAGAGTAATTTTGCAAGGCACACAATTCTAGGTTGGTGGCTTTTTCTCTTTCAAAACTTTAAATGTGTCACTCCACTCTCTTCTTGCTTGCATGTTTTCTGAAGAGAAATTGGATATAATTTTTCTCTTTGCTCCTTTTTAGGTAAGGTATTTTCCCCCCTCTGGATTCTTTCAGGATTTTCTTCTCTATCTTTGATTATAGTTTGAAAATGATATGCCTAGGTGTAGTTTTTCAGGCATTTTCCTACTTGGTATTCTCTAGGCTTCCTGGATTTGTGGTTTGGGGTTTGAAAGTAATTTTGGAGAAATTCTCAGTCATTATTGTTTCAAACATTTCTTCTGTTCCTTTTTTTCTGCTTTTGTATACCCATTACACATATGTGACACCCTTTGTAGCTGTCCTACAGTTCTTGAATATTTTGTTCTATTTTTTCACTTTTTTCTTTTCAGCTTTAGAGGTTTCTGTTGAGATATCCTCAAACTCAGAGATTCTTCAGTCATATACAGTCTTCTAATAAGCCCATGAAGGGCATTGTTCATTTCTGTTGTACCATTTTTGATCTCTAGCATTTTTTAAATTCTTAGAATTTCCATCAATCTGCTTACATTGCCCACCTTCTCTTGTATGCTGTCTGCTTTATCCATTAAGATAAAGTCCTTAGGGTATTCATCATTGTTGTTTTAAAGTCCTGGTTTAATAATTCCAACACCCTTGCCATATCATGTCTAGTTTTAATGCTTGCTCTATGTCTCTGAATTGTTTTATGGTGTGGGTTTTTTTGTTTGATTTTTGGTTTGGGGGATTCTGTGTTTTTTTTCATTGCTGTTGTTTTGTTTTGCCTTTTAGTATGTCTTGTAACTTTTTCTTGATAGCCAGACATGATGTGTGGAGTAAAATAAATAGCCTTTAGTAATGTGGTGGTAAGGTGCAAGAGGCGAAGCATTCTATACGACAATGTTTAGGTCTCAGTCTTTTAATGAGTCTATGCTCCTGGACCATGAGCTTCACACATGCTTCACACCTGCTTCTCAGTCTCTCCCCCCAACCTCACCCCCACTTAGGTGGAATAGGATTGCATGGGTGGGCTAGAGTTGGGTATTTCCTTTTTCCCACATAGAAAGCTAGAGGGGGCTGCAGTTCAGCATTTACCTTCCCCCAGGTGAGTTAGGGTCTGATAAAACCCCAGCAGGTTAGGCTTACATTAAAGAGTTACTTCCTGGGACGCCTGGGTGGCTCAGTCGGTTGAGCACCTGACTCTTGATTTCAGCTCAGGTCATGATCTCAGAGTGGTGGGATCCAGCCCTGTGTAGGGCACCATGCTCAGCATGGGGTCTGGTTAAGATTCTCTCTCTCTTCCTCTCCCTGTGTCCCTCCCTTGCTCTCTCTCTTGAGAGAGAGAGAGAGAGAGAGAGAGAGAGAGAGAGAGTTTCTCCTAATGGCAGACCTTGTAAAGAAGAGCAGAGAGTGCTCTGGCATATTTTTCAATATGTTTCTTTCCTCTTGCCCCTGCCAAAAGCATTACGAGATTTTTCTCCAATATTCACAGTAAGGATACAGGAGAGCTCTTGAAGGTAACACCCACAAAAGTGTGGGGGCCTCCAACAATTTGGTAATTATAGTTCAGGTTTCCTACCTCACCACTGGTTCCTATAAAGATTTCTGCATATGGATCTCTGTTCTAGTAAATCATGCTCTCTGCATTCACCTGTCTCTCCAATTTTGAAGAGTCAGGGTCCTGTGACCTCATTTATTTTTATGGATCTAAAAAGAACTGTTGATTTTTTAGTTTGCCATTAGGAGACAGTGATGACCTGTAAGCTTCTTACGTGCTGGACCGGAACCCCCAATGGTCTCTTTGTGGTCCCCATGTCATCTGATTTCATCAACTCAGCCCGATTCTGTTCTCTTGGTTCCCACGACTCCACAGTGGTGGCCTGTCCTCCCCTCTCCCTGTCTAGGGCTGCTTAGTTTGCACAGCAGACTCCCGCTCTCCTTTAACACTGGTGTTTATTTCTTTCTTCCCCTTTAGCTAGAAATTCTCACGTCCCTGGGTGAAAATGTAATTCAGAAACTGTTACTCTTAAAATGACAAATAATGAATGACCCCAAAAGATTAACTGTTGATGTTTTTGCCTGTACATTATTGAGAAACTAAACATAGCCCCATATTAAAAACAAATGGTTGGTCTCCATTGTAGAAAATCATACAGATTTCTAAGACTTTTCCATAATGCAAAGTAAAAAATAAAACAGCTAATAACAATATTACACACACATACACACACACATACACACACACACACACATTCTAATGTAACAGTCTAGTTTTTAAAAATGTAGCTGCCTGGGCTTTCTTGGTCTTGCTGAAAAATCAAACACTCTATAGAGTTTCTCTCCTACAGATGAGCCCTGGCCTGTGTGATTCACACTGCCTCTGATAAATTCATCACTCTTTTTTTGTCTTAATGTAATACCAATACCACAAGATTCTCCAATAATAAAAAAGTTGCACATTTTCTAATCACTTACTGAGCATAAAAGTTTCTACTTTCTAGGCATTTACCTAAAAAGAAAAAGGAAATAAAATTGATTTGTGTAGAAAAGATGTTAACATTTCCGGAAGTATGTGTGACAAAAATCTCTTAAGAGTGTCGAAGTTCACACAGTCTCCAGTTTAATAAATGTACAGGAAGACTTGCTTTGTATTTATTTAGGTGCTTTGAGTTCTCCAGACCCACTGCCGCTTACCTATGGATATGCAGTTTAAGAAGCCAGGTCCTTATGTATGAGGAAGAGACTAAATGTTGTATAACATACTTTCCTCACACTGACAGAACAATGCAATTGATTTTTAGGATATTTATCAAAACATAAATTGGTTAAAATGAAAAAGAAAGAGATAAGCTTCAGTTTTTTGCAAATTTACCTTTTCTGAAAAACTCTGTTTACCACCGGTACAAAATGAATGACTCTACTTGATATAAGGTCGAAAACTGAACAGAAATCAGGGTTAAAACACTGGGTGTATTTATCTCTAACTTTGACTTTCAGCTTTATTTTCCCTTCTGCTGAAGAGCTTCACTGATTAATTTGGTAACTTGAGTATTGTAGAAAACTCAGGATACATCCTTTTCAATGAATAATTTTCTTTGTGGAAAATTCATTTGAGTTTTGATGCAGGGCTGTGATTCTGACCATGACAATATCACCCACTTCTGTTCTCTGTTCTTTATTTGGCCTTTGGAAAAACCAATCCTTGGAAATAATAGATGTGTACTTCCAAAGAGGTTTCGTATTATTTCTGTGTGACTCTGTAGAAAAGCTTTTATTTGAAAACAGGTAACGACTGAGTGATATCTTTGATAAGGGAATGTTTAAAGGGGCAGTTATTTTTAAGAGTTTGGGATATTTATAAATCTTTGATTACATGTAAGCTGTGATGTGTGACTAAATAGTAAGTAAAATAATTACTAAATATATTACCTATTTTGCAGTTAACCTATTTATTCTCAAAGCAAATTTCTTTCTTTCTTTAAGAGGTCTCTTTAATTGTAGGCATCTCGTAACTAAGGTAACTGGCACATAATAAGTGCTTAATAAGTTGTTCTTTACTTCATGAATGAAGTACATCTTACAAATGTTACACTTCATCGCACAAAGCTAGACTCTTCATTATCTTCATATTTCCAGGGGGATAATCACTGATCACAAAAACATGCTAATATATGGGCTGGCACATAGGGGCGCCTAGGTGGCGCAGTCGGTTAAGCGTCCGACTTCAGCCAGGTCACGATCTCACGGTCCGTGAGTTCGAGCCCCGCGTCAGAGCCTGGAGCCTGTTTCCGATTCTGTGTCTCCCTCTCTCTCTGCTCCTCCCCCGTTCATGCTCTGTCTCTCTCTGTCCCAAAAAAATAAATAAATAAACGTTGAAAAAAAAATTAAAAAAAAAATGGGCTGGCACTGATAAGTTGCTCCTCTGAAGATTCTGTGGTCACGTAATAGAACAAAATAAATCCTTGATGAGAACTGTGTGTTTTCATGTTGTGGATTATGCACTATGACCTAGCGAGTTTATCTTTTAGATAAGCGGCATCTCTTAAAGAGTAGTTCCAATTCTAACCTGTAGCTGGACTGCCTTGTGGTAGACCTGTTGCCTTGTGGCATAATCACCAGAGAAATCATCCAGGACACCGACCACTCACTTATCCCTGTTTGGATACAGCACAGCTGCTATAGCTTCAGATCATCACAAAATAACTTTAGGATGGTTCTGTTGCTGAAAGTGAAGATAATGCTTCTTTTCTGGCACTTCCCAGTGCCAGGATTTCTTCCCTGAGACTAATTTTGCAACAAGCTAAGAAACAAATCCTGGAAAGAGCTCCAGTTTGGGGTTCATAAGACCCAAGTTGAGGTCTGGGCTTCTCTTTATGAAGTATGTGACCTTGTGCAAGTAAGTCAACCTCTTCTTGCTCCTCTTTGTCTACAAAACAGGTGAGTAGTAGAGATGGAAACAATACACACGGTGTTTAGAGGAGGAAGTGACACCACAGACACAGATGTATTAAAGATTACTAAATGCTGAACATATGTTAAAGTTGTTTCTTCTTGGGGCACCTGGGTGGCGCAGTCGGTTGAGTGTCCGACTTCAGCCAGGTCACGATCTCGCGGTCCGTGAGTTCGAGCCCCGCGTCGGGCTCTGGGCTGATGGCTCAGAGCCTGGAGCCTGTTTCCTATTCTGTGTCTCCCTCTCTCTCTGCCCCTCGCCCGTTCATGCTCTGTCTCTCTCTGTCCCAAAAATAAATAAACGTTGAAAAAAAAATTAAAAAAAAAAATTAAAAAAAAGTTGTTTCTTCTTGATCTGCCATTTTAACACACACACACACACACACACACACACACCCCAAAAGTAACAACAGAAAGGAAAAGAACCAATAATAGAAAGGTTGCAAGTATCTTAATTTTCCAAGTATCATTATTTTAAACAGCTCATCTCCATCAACAGATCTATTTAAAATATGGAGTCCCCACTCACATTATTTTCCTAGGCTCCTGACAATATTCCTTAGTTATTTTTGGTTACAGAGGGTCTGGAATCAGGATTCTAACCTGAATTTCAGAACTACCTTCTCTTTCTTCTTTTCCTGTCCCCTTTCCACCTCCCTGCTCTTTAGGTGGCTGTCACAGCTGACCAAGCCCCTGGCTTTATGTGATCTTATATTCTGGACCATGATTGTGAAGGCAGCTCTCGTTCTCTAAGGAGGAAGGGGGAGCCTTACAATCAGGTGGAGGGCTTCATGCTTCTTTGGGGGTAGGCTTTCCTTTAGGGGCCACGATTCAGTTCAGGCACAGCTGTTAGATAAATCACTTCAGGTAAGAGTGCACCATGGGAGTTCTGCCCCGTTCTTGCTGACAACTGCTCTCAGCTCTCACCCTCCACCTGTCTAGCAGGGGGTTCTCTTCGGAGACAGAATAAAACCAACAGTTGGCAAATGTGCCGCCAGAGAATGGAATTCTGTACAGTTCATGAAACTAGCAAACAAACAATCAAATATGCTGTGCTTGTGGCTCACAGTATTTTGATGTGAGAACATATAGGAACAACAGAGGAACAAAGACACTCAGGCTTCAAACTCCAGCCGATGACAGTTTACACTGCCACAGGATCTGAGTTGCAGGTGGATTCTGAGGAGAAATGAAGGTGGAAGGATCCTAAGGAACCCACATGCTGGGGCCTTATTTTGTCTATCCTTCTGATTTGCTACTAGTTCTATGGAAACCACTTAATCATACCAGCTCCAAACCACTCTTTAAATGAACAAGAAATCATGGAAAAGAGCTATGGGACTCCTGCTTTCCTTTCTGGGGATGAACAAGGTATTTAATTTCTCCATTTTTTAGCCTAAGGCAAATAATTATTCACTCTTAGAATACAGCATGCAACCTTCAAACATACATATACATGTTGCTTTCATATCTTCCCTGTAAGCTTATCCTATCTTATGCTGCTTGAGGGAAGAATCATATCTAATTGAAGATTTATAGCTCTGACAGCATGACCATGTATTCAATGGCTTATCTACTCATTCATGCAAACATTTCTTGGCTTTACAAATCTTGACTGAAAACTTGCTCTGTGGTAAGGCATTTGGGGAGGCTTTGGGAGGGGTACAGAAATGATGAAGTCAGCCCCCTAAGAAGGAGCTTTTTAAAATCCACTAGGCCCATAAACATATGAGAAAATGCTCAACTTCACTCATAATAAGAGAAAAGCAAATTAGAGCTGCATGAAGATTTCACCTAACAGAGCGGAAAAGTCCCCAAAGTGATAACCCACTGTGTTGGCAAGGCTGTGGGAAAGCAGGCAATCCCAGATATTACTGGCGAGAATGCAAATTAGTACAACTCCCTCAAGAGGGCAATTTGCAAATCTCTATTAAAATTATAGATATATGTAGACTTTGATGCAATGAGCCCGCTTGGGGAAATTTATTCTGTGGATATATACATACATGCATACAAAATGGTATAAGGGCAAGTTATTTTTTGCAGCACCATATATAATAGCAAAAGATTATTAGAGAACACATCCATCAGTAAGGGTCTGGTTCTTCATATAATGTAATACTATGAAGCTGACAAGAAGAATGATGTGGAAAAATCTTCAAGATCTATTTTTAAGCGAGAAGAGCAAAATCCAAAGAAGTATATATAGCCTATTATCTTTTGTGTAAAAAAGAAGAACGATGAGAACATACATTAATATTTGCTCTAGTTTGCATAAAGAAACTCTGGAAGCATACATAAGGAAGCCATGAAAGTGGTTCGGAGTGGTGGTGTTGTGGGGGGTGGGGCAGGTCCCAGGCAGGAATGAAACCAATTGGGACAGAGGTGGGAGCAAAACTCTTCACCGTATACGTCCTTATATTGTTTGGATTTCAGAACCATATGGATGTACGGCCTCTTCAAAAAATAAAATAAGTATGTTTTTACAATTTTTAAAGGAAGACACACACATGTTCCAAGAACATGTACAATACACACTGCTGCCTTATTCTCTAATTAAATTTAAAACTCCTTGAGGGATGAATCACATAAGAGTCTTTTAAGCTAATCTCTCAGACAGTTTCTCCCTCTCCGATTTCTGTTATAAACCCTCGCCAGATTAATCTTCCCAAATACCCCTTTAGATAGATTGCCAGAAACATTTCCTTATGGTCTCTGTGTCAAATTCAAATGTCTCCGTTTGACATCTGAGGCTCTTCACAAACCCACCCACCCAACTGATGCAGTCTAATGACCACTGTTAAGACCACCAACAATAACTGTGCCCCCATTAGGCTGAGTTTGCCATCAGCTAACATTAATGTTCTTGAACGTTTCCATCCCTGTGCCTTTGCTTGAGCTGTTTCTGTCTGGGCATGCCTTCCACTCTGTCCTCGGTTTATCCTGAGCCTCAGTGTCTTCCAAGGCCCCTCCCTTCCCTAAAGGCTGTGCTTTGAACCCATACTTATCTATCCCTATGTAACCTACATGATACTTACCATCAGTAAGTAACTCTAATTCTGTGGTGAGATTGTTAGGTCCTTAAAGCCAATGGGACCCACACACATGTATGCATACACACTCCCTGGGACCCTTGGCAGGCAGCAATGTCAACCACACACATCTCCAGTTTTCTAGGTCCTACCAAGAAGATGTTGTCCAGGTCACGGCTGTAAGAACTGGCTAGACCTCAACCCAACCTCTACTTGCTGCTTCAGATGGGGGTTTAGGGACCCTAAGCCAAATTCTCTAGGTTCCTATTAACTGTTACTTGCATAACAGGCACCCTGCCTTGGGGCCAAACTGAAATCCAAACATTACTGGTTGTGTCTACTGAACTGGAGGGTGATCCCATGTGGAGATTGTTTGCTTTGGGGCCCCCCCTTTTTTTTTTAAGTTTTTACAGCTTTGAGGAGCACTAGAAGTGAGAGCCTGGGCAAGGTAACCTGGTGAGGGCAGGACAAGTGACTTCTCAAGCCATGGATGTCAGGGGGGTACCACTATGAGAGAAAATACCAGTTCTTGAGCAATGTAAGATAACCACAGAAGCTGTCAGAAGTCTCTGGGTGGTGAGGGGATTCTGGATGGAAGTGGGTAGTGACAAGAGCCAGAAACATCTGAATTAGTTCTGCTGGTGTTAGCTCAACCACACCCCAAGTAGATGACACCTTGAGAACTTCAGCTTATACTTGATATTCGTCAAACAGCTCCTCCCACAGGGTGGAGACCATCACCTCACTGACATTGAGCACATCCTCTATGTGACAGAATTTTAGAGCTAGTGTTAGGAACGGCCAGCAGGTTTCATCCTGAGTGCTGAGTGTTGACTGCCTCCCATCAACTGGTAGTGGCAGCTTGGAGTCCTGCTGAGAAGGATTTTGAAGCCCAGTCTGGCTCTTTGGGAGAGAGTACCATAGTCCATTAGATATCTGCCTTGGGCTCAGAGTGGGAAGGCACTTTTTTGTGTGGATTTGTCATCCTCGATCCTATATTACAGACAGGGAAACCGAGCCCTAGAGAAGGGAAGTGGCTTGTTCAAGGTCTCCTTACCAAGTTAGAACAAGAACCCAGGTCCCTTCTTTCCCTATCTTGGCTTCTCCATTACCTTGTAAGGTTTTCTTTTTGTTGTTTTGGGTGGTCCTTCCTCCCTCCCTCCCTCCCTCTCTCCCTTTCTTCCTAGAAAAGGAAAAGTGGGGCGCCTGGGTGGCGCAGTCGGTTAAGCGTCCGACTTCAGCCAGGTCACGATCTCGTGGTCCGTGAGTTCGAGCCCCGCGTCGGGCTCTGGGCTGACGGCTCAGAGCCTGGAGCCTGTTTCCGATTCTGTGTCTCCCTCTCTCTCTGCCCCTCCCCCGTTCATGCTCTGTCTCTCTCTGTCCCAAAAAAAAAAAAAAAAAAAAGACAAGAAGAAAAAGAAAAAAAAAAAGAAAGAAAAGGAAAAGTAAGGATAACCCAAATAACAAGTTATCAAAAATCTTGATTTTAGTTAACAGCTTTATCCTTCCACCCCTTCCCTCTGCCCCTCTACCTAAGAAATCATGAGTGCTTCATAAAATAGTCCACAGATTTGAGATATTTTTCTCCTTTCTATCTGGCTCTCTGCTAACGCTTTGGGGGGAAAAACTAAATGGAAGTGAATAGGCAAAATATAGGCAGTCTGAAGGAGAGGCAAGTAGGAAAATACTTGGCTAGTACACAGGCTGAGTGAATAATCTAGAGTCAATGGCATCCACAAGCCTTTCTTGTGTGTACCAACGTCCTTTCCCTGCACAACTGTTTTCTGAAGCTCCTTCCTCCATCTCCACCACGTACAACCCCCACCCAGCTCCACATCTGATTTCTGCAGCTGAGTTTATGAGGAAACAGTGATTTTTTTTTTTTAAGATTTCCCACCTGCCACATCACATTATGAGTCATCACACTGGGGTGTACCTTTGGCTGATGTGCCAAGTTTTCTCTGCTAGCATTCATTCTAAAAGGCAGTCTTTCACTCACGATAACAATTCGAAATCCACTGATACAGAGCAGGTTTTAAACTTGTGCATTTCAAGCATCTGAAAGAGATCTAAGGTTTGACCCTAACATTAAGGGCACAGGCACTTAAATGTTTCACTGCTCTTCCGGGCCTTTATCCAGGATTCAAAGGAAAAACTTGAGCACTGTTACTGTAATATCCAGGATATTAGCCCTAAGAGAAAAAGGAAGTGGAAAAAAAGCCTACCGGCATTTCAGGATCAATAAATGCAATGAGACAGGCTCTGATGGAAGACAAGGTATTTAAAAGTGACATTTCTTGGTGACTAGCTGCCCTATTCATTCCAAAAACATTTACTGAGTTCTGACCAAGAGCCAGGAACCAGGGATAAAAAAATGAATCAGTCATATCCCATGCTCTTCAATTCACTGTGTGGGGGAGGCCCACACGCATGTAAACAGGTGATTTCAGCACAGTGTGACAAACGGTAATGAGGATGAGAGCATGGAGCTGTGGGAATGCTGTCAGAAATGACTTAAAAGGACTTACTGCCGCTACCTTTGTTTTGTGCTCATTATACACCCCTCTAAGTGCGCACCTGCACGTTTCTACTTCATCTCCCTAGTATGTTGTAGGGCCCGCACTTTCAACTTGCTCATTTTGTTTGCAGGGTCTGCTCTACAGCAGATGCTTAATAATTATTTAATTAGATCCGTAATTATTTATTGAGCAGCTGGTACCTGGTGTAAGACAGAAGTAGGGGAGGCTTACTATGATGAACACATTCATTCCCACAGGCAGTGAAAACGGGAAACGTGGCATAATGAAGGGTCATAAAAGCAACACAAACAGAAGTGCTGTGGGAATGCAGGGCGGGGGGTGGGGGGGGAGATCCGTCCGCTCGGATGAACAGGAAGGTATGAGGTGCAGGAATGGACAGGAACCACCGGAAAGAAAGTGGCGAGAGACAGAGTGGCAGAAGAAGCGGCAAACACAGAGAGGCTGATGCCACGTGGAGGACCTTGAACTTTATTTTCCCGGCAACACGGAGTCTATGGTTGATTGACTGATGGAAGTGATTAATTTCAGGAGTCCCAGATGTGTGCCAACCTGGCAGGATTACTGGAGTTACTGTGAACCGTGGTGGGACTGTTCCATGCATTAAGTAACATCCCCTCTGCTCCTGGACTGGGCCTTTATATATAAAGGTAATGCTATTCCCTCATTCGCAGACCAGGCCACAGGTGGTCAGCCTGCTGCTGTGGCTGCCATCATTTCTCCCCCTCCTCAATCTGGTGTCTGCCTCTCCCAGGGCCTCTCTTACCAAGACCACACAACATGGACCCCTTTCTCTGGCCTCTTCTCTCCACTCTGACCACATCCTTTATCAGCTGCCCTCTTCCCTAGCAATTCAGTCACCCCTCACTCCCAGGGCTCTGCCCTTGGCCTGAAGATTTCTCCACCTCGCAGAGAAGGAAATTAATTAATTAATTATTAATAAAAAATATTATTTAATTAAATTAATTAAACCTTTGTGAGGTTAAGTGACTTGCCCGCTGTCGCAAGGAAGGAACTTCTGCTAGAAGTACAGTTGGTGCAAAAGGACCTGCAGTGGTGCCCCCAGGGCTGGACACTCGGTCATTTTCCAGCAGTGACCCTAACACAGTCTCCACATAGTGGGTGGGATTAACCACCTACAGAGCCACTTCAAAGATAGGATGTCTCAAAAAATTGAGGAGGAAAGAAAAGCTCTAGAAACTTAATCAAGGTATGATAAAATGTGGAAATACTTACTTGTCTCCTTATCTAAGAGATCACCCCTGACACTTTATCTAAAATCATCGCCCCCATCCTCCTCAACTCTTAGTGCTCTTACTACGTTTGATTTTCTTCAGAGCGCCTATGACATCTCGGCTTACCTGACTGCTAACTGTTGCACTCAGTTGAATAGGAGTCCCTTGAAGACTGGAACCTTGTGTCTTAACCAGACTCAAATCCCCAGCACTCTGAACAGGGCTTGGCACACAGTACATGACGGGTTAATACATCCTATAATTTCCCGATTCTCAAGGGAAGAACTTGAAAACGCACCACCCACACTGCCGCCTCCCAGTAGGAGATTCTGATCTCATCTGTCGCATTGATAATCAGTTCCCAAAGAACAACTGCCACAAAAGGAGTGGGCTGGCCCCTCAGGTGTGTCAGAGCATAACAGAGGGACAAGCCACTGCTATCTAGCCTGAACAAGGGAAGGGTATGGACACATTTTTAGAAAGAATGTGCCAACACAAGAAAGAATGGTAAAACAAAGAGCGGACACTTATATATAGCTCCTTTCGCCCTGCCCCACCATTGCCTGGTGAACACCTGCCGCTCATGCTCATACTTGAGGACTCAACAGAGACGCCCCTTTTCTCAGATGCCTCCCTTGACTCTCTAGGGCTGGGTTAGGTCTTCTTTCTGTGTATCTGAAGCTGACGACTACCCTGTCTGTTTACTAAGGGGTGGACTCTAAGAGCTTAGGGACTATAGTCAGTCCCTACATCTTATCTTAATATCTTACTTAGCTATGACTCCCTAAAACCTGACATAGTGCTTGGTACTGAGTAGGCATTTTGTAAATATCTGTTGAATAAGCAAATATGTGTTTAACCATGTACATGTCCTTACTAGAGAGACTGTCCTGACTGGCTATTCCTTAACCAGACACTAGAATTCTGTCTTGCTTGGCAAACCTAAACAATATTGTAAATTCTTGCCAACTGACAGCTCTATCTCTGTGGGTTTAGTTTTATATAAGAGTTGGTCCTCATTAATTTCATAAACTCCAGGAGGAATCATAGATTAAGTTTCTAGAATTGTAGAGCTAACTACCAGACTTTTATGATTTCACCAAGTTAGTATCATGTTCTAAAGTCTTGACAGCACTCATCTGATGTCTGATTCTGATAGTTTTACCTTGCTCCCTGACATCTATTTTAAGTTCATGGCCAATATCTGAAATCTGAGGTTCTTGGCCTTTAATTATCTGAATTTCTCTTGTAGGATTTATTTTTCCTTTCTGAGGCTCAGTTGCTGCTGCTGCTGCTGCTGCTGTTGTTGTTGTTGTTGTTGTTGTTGTTTCCTAAGGAAGGCTACTGACAATTTTCCAAATTGTTTTTGCCCCAAATCACATAAACTGGTGCCTACTGATTACATCTGTTAGTTTAAAAATCTGGGGTGGTCACGGCAGTAGACTTGAGAGAAATCTTATCTGGAACTGAGGTCTGCACAGACTTATGTAATTAATAGTATCATTAAAAATAACCTTAGATTGTTTCTTGTTGCCAGGATAGAAAATGAACAATACTAACAACCTGAGCAAAATTCTCCAAAAGGAAATGTGAAGAACATAAAGGGATAGGGGGTGCCTGGGTGGCTCAGTGGGTTAGGTGTCCGACTTTGGCTCGTGGGTTCCAGCCCCGCATCAGGCTCTGTGCTGACAGCTCGGAGCCTGGAGCCTGCTTCCGATTCTATGTCTCCCTCTCTCTGTCCCTCCTCTGCTCATGCTCTTCTCTCTCTCTCTCTCAAAAATAAATAAACATTAAAAACATTTAAAAAAAAAAGAAATGATAAGTGTGACAAGGGCAGTAGTATTTCAGTGCCTTCAAGTAGTGACACTGTTCCGGGATGGAGAATTTCTCCCAGTGACTGGCTTAATAGAACCAAGAAAATAGCTGCCAGGGAGAACCATATGAGAATAGGATGGAAGGATAAAGTCTTACAAATGAGCAAACCAAACCTTACAAAACTACTTAATATAAACCTAGAGGCACTGCGACTTTATATTGTTATCAGTCATTTCCAAAGGAAAAATTAAGGTCTTCTTTAGTGCAGGAAACAGGGTCCAGGGAACGATGAAGAAAGCAGAAGGCGGAAAAGACATTCAGAAATGAACTACTGGTGGTGTCACACTGGTGGTGACCCGTGACATTTTTGTTCTTTTTATCCTCTGGCCAAATTTCACTCTTGGATATATGTAAAAGTTCTTCCTAAATTAAATGGAAGTTAAGTGTGCATGCTCGAAGGACAAATTTGGCCTGAAGTATCTTTCCAAAGATATTAGTAAAGCACGAGAAGCGAACATGAGTGTTGGGCCACCAGAGTTCTTGTTTCAGATGAGGAAATGCCAGCACAGGGAGGAAGCATTACATTATGTTCTCCTCTGGAGAGACTCCGTCTCTGTTCTCCCTGACGTCAATGCATTCTCACTAACACTTACCTGTGTCCACAGAAGCATTGTGGGTTCCAAGTAAACCTTCTGATCCCCTGCAGCAGGAGGCTTCTAGACAATGTGAAAGCAGAAAGGCTCGTGAAGACATTCAGTTAGGGAAAACAGAAGCTTTTTTTCAAAGGAGGAGAAGTGAGTCATCATATCTTTCTTGATGAGAGAAGTAGGAATGTTAAATGGGGGGAAAAAGTATGCGTTCGAGGATGTAAACAAGTGGTTTTTGAGTCTGGTGTCTGTTCCCAATAACTTGCCTGACTTTGCGTGCACAGCAAGTGACTTTGCTGTGTTAGGCTTTGGGTCTGTCATCTGTAACATAAAATGGTTGCTTGAGAGGGTACATAAGATATCTGTAGCTCTAATATTCTGTGATTTTATGAGACATAAAATTACCTATAAAAGTGTTCTACTGGCAGTTAAAGGCAATGATAAAAGTTATAAAGGGGGAGGAAAGGAAGTTAAAACAATACTTTATCTGAGAAGATTCTCACAACATTCAGGAAAAAAAACCATACTGAATAATAAGAGTAATAGTAAGAATAATTTAAGAATGAAGATGATGTAATAGTAACAATAACTTATTTAGCAGCTACCGGGCTGCGTGGCTGTGCTGTGCTGCATTTGCCATCCCTAACCCTCACCACAGTCTGCACGCTATGTGTGGTAGGTTGTATTTTCCAAAGATGGCCACAGTGCTATCTTCCAACTCACATGGAATTCTGTCCCTTTGCCATCAAGAGATAGAGTCTAGTTTGCTTGTCCTTGAATCTGGATGGACTTGTGACTCATTTGTAACCAACAGAATGAGGAGAATGGATTCTGGATGGCTCCTGGGGCCAAATCATACAAGGCAATGCAGCTTCTGACTTGTTAGCTGGAATTCTCACGCTTGGAGACGTTAATTGCCAAATAAGCAATCTGGCTGCTTATATGCTGGGGGCTGCCATGTCCTGAGAAATCCCACCCAGAGACCACATGGAGAGGTCCTGAGACAATGTGAAGAGAGGCCTGGACAGCTCTCAGCTTCTCCAGCATCCCTTCTCCCCACTGTTCTAGTTCTTCCTACCATCTGAGTGCAAACCACATAAGAAGCCCTAAACTAGGACTATGCAGTCAAGCCCTTACCAAAGTCCTGACCCAGAGAAACCATGAGCGCTAATAAAATAATTGTTGCATTAAGCCACTAAGCTTGGAGTGGCAGCCATTGCCAGCAATAGCTAACCAGTAGGTTTCAGTAATGTTGGTACCTGAAATTGTGGTATTGCTGTAAACAAAAACCTATAACACATGGCATTGGTTTTGGGTCTAGACAGCAGTAGGAAGCCAGAGAGGACTTGAAGAGTCTGCTAGTGAAAGCCTAAAGAGTTTTATTTTTTTTTTAATGTTTTAAAATGAAATTTATTGTGACATTGGTTTCCATACAACACCCAGTGCTCATCCCAACAACTGCCCTCCTCAATGCCCATCAAGAGTTTTAAAGAGAGGGTTAGCAGAAGGCTTGAGGAAGTTATTGGTAAGGGGTATCCTGGAAAGTGAGAGAGATACTATTTGAGCAGGAGGAAAAGCGACTCACGTAGTGGGGGAAGTTTTGCAAAATTGTCAACAGCCATAATGTGGTAAATAGAGATTATACCTAATGAATTCAATGATTTAGCTAGGGAGATTTCCAGGAAGAGTGATAAGGGTGCTGCCTCGTTTCTTCTAGCTGCCTATATTAAAGTGAGAAAGTAGAAAAACTAAATAAGGAACAAGCTATCCAGGTTTTGAGTAAAATTTGGAAGAATTTGAAAGAATCCAGAAGAGTCTTTTCAGCCAGTAAAGGGTTCTTAGGGAATGGTTTCCTGGAAAAGATGACATCCAGGGTGGGATGGTAAGATCTTTTGTTAAAGCCTCACAAAGATCTAGTGCAGTATCTCTTTGACCCTCTTAGACAGACAAAAGTTCTCCTAAGGATTTTTTTTTAATGTTTATTTATTTTTGAAAAAGAGAGAGAGAGACAGGGTGTGAGAGGTGGAGGGGCAGGGTAAGAGGGAGACATAGAACTTGAAGCAGGCTCCAGGCTCTGCATGGTCAGCACAGAGACTGACGCAGGGCTTGAACTCACGAACCATGAGATCATAAGTCTAACACTTAACCGACTGAGCCACCCAGGTGTCCCTCTCCTAAGGATTTTAAGAGCATGTCTTACACATTCTTATAGTTAAATAACAGGGCTTCTAATGATTTTAAGGGCATTGTCCCATAATAGCCTCAGAGGAGCCCAAAGTAGAGAGGGGCTCATCTTGAAGAGATTCATAGTTTGGGTTTTGTCTAACAGAGTAGATTATAAATTGAAATGCAAGCAGGCCATAAAGGTTTTGAGGAAACTGTATCCGTTTGGGCTAAAGGGCACAGAGACAGTACAAAATATAAAGAAGCCTTTGGATTCCCAACCTTTTGTGTATAGGAAGAAAGCTGAGCAGTTGCTCAATTGCTAATACTGTCTTCTTCTTTGGGGGAAAAAGGATGATCCAGAGATTAGAACCAAGGGCAGAGCCAAAAGCTATGGAACACAGTCAAATTTAGATTCTAATGAGGGACCTGAAACTAGGTGCCTGGATAGATTTTATGAAGGGGAGGGGAATACTTTTTTTTTTTTTTTAAGGCATATCTATTTCACTTATCTGAGTTTGGCACTAAGCTTAGCATATCCATTATATATTATATGTGGGGAACAGGCAACTTGTCTCTACTGGTCCTCAGCTGGATAAGTATGGCACTCACAGAGAACTACTCAAGGAAGCACACTCTAGATTTAGAGCCCAGACCTTGAGCCTAATGCTTTCTTCAGGCTCTTGATTTTTATAGGAAATATTATAGCTCAAAGCATAGAAACTGTCACACTTAATGTCTAGATTTCCTTTTCTCCTTGACATATAAACTATTAACTTATCTAAACTATTACCTATGACTGCTTCCTAACTGAAAATAAGCTCCTTTGGAACAGGAGTGAAGCTTAAATTCACCTAGCATGCAGCTCAGGGACTTACATTTATTAGGTATTTATTAAATGCTTGATGATAAAGAAAATAGTGAGGAAAGTCTTGTGCCCTTCCTTCTTTTACAGAACCTAAGGGGATATACTTTGACTTGCTGCAGAATTCTTAGTTCAATCCTGGATGACTCAGAAACTATTTATGCAAGACAATTCTTGTATATTCTGGAATTTTGGAACTGGAAGGGAACTGGGAGATCCAAGAGTTCAACCCCCTCATTTTACAGATGAGGACATTGAGGTTTTATTGGTCAGTGGGATGTGGTTAAGTGACCTGCTGAAGGTCACGTAATTAATGACAGAGCCTAGACTAGAAATTTCTCCTGTCATTCCATTCCTGTATTCAACAAACTTTTCTGAGAACTAGCTATTTGTAAGGCATGTGTTAAGATTCTTTCCTTCTGTTTCCCTTTGATATGCACTAGATGATGTTAAACAGAATCAGGAAGTAGAGAGGCATTCAAGCCAGTCTACTGAATCCCCTTTTAATTCTTCTAGAAAAACGTTGATGGGTGGGGATGTTAAAATATGCCTTTTACATGGTATTGCCCGTGATTTTGTATTATCTAAGCCAGAGCGTTTGTGTACCACCTTACCACAGATCATCAAAATCTAAGTAAATTGACTATTTTCCAAATAGAATATTTTTCTTGCTCAGGTGGCCACCTTCAAATTGTGCTTAATTCAAAGTTTTAAAGCAATGCTTCTTACCAGTGCTTTGGCCTATTCCCTGGCCTTTCCCCAAACCCATCACTGCCTCTCAGCAAGATGAAGTTCAACTTAGAGTTCCTCCTGGCTTGCAGAACCTTCTTTTGATCTTTTTCTACATACAGCTTGGTGAGGTCTTGGCATATTTCATCAACATTTTCTCCACCCTTGGCACCAAACATCTTATTGCACAACTCCCTACATGAGGAATAATCTCTGTTTCCAAGAACAGTAAGAACTTTCTTGATTTCTTAGGAAAATTTCACTAAAGAACCCACTATCTTTTTAATCCTTTAGGATTTTTAAGTGTAGAATGTGGATTCTCCCATCCTTACCACATTCGTTCTTGTCCAGAGTTTATTACTGACTTGATACATAGCTTAGAAGGTAAGAGGGATTATCTGTTGAGTGACTCTGGGTAATCCTGCTTTATCATCACGCACTCAAGAGAATTTAATATTACTTTTAGTATGAGAGTGCACACTCATTCAATTGACTAAGTTCTGGAAACGTTGCGTGGTTTTATCACTTGGATATTTATATATTAAGAAGCAGATACGGCCTCTTCCTTAAGAAGTTTCTAAAAGAGGGGCGCCTGGGTGGCACAGTCGGTTAAGCGTCTGACTTCAGCCAGGTCACGATCTCGCGGTCCGTGAGTTCGAGCCCCGCGTCAGGCTCTGGGCTGATGGCTCGGAGCCTGGAGCCTGTTTCCGATTCTGTGTCTCCCTCTCTCTCTGCCCCTCCCCCGTTCATGCTCTGTCTCACTCTGTCCCAAAAATAAATAAACGTTGAAAAAAAAATTTTTTTTAAATAAAAAAGAAGTTTCTAAAAGAAAAGTTTATAGTGAAGTGACAAACTAACAAATTAATACTCAATACCAAATCAGAAAATATTGTGGGTTTTTTTAAGGTTAAATAATAATAGGCATTTAGGGAGTACTAGAGAAGGGGCAGACACTTGAAATAGTATTTTTGTAAAAGAAATATGGAGAACGATATTATTCAAACAACAGCATATGGTAAACTTGGTAACAGATTGATGTTTTTATGATTCTGAAGTTTGAAAGAAAGTCTAATATTCCGATGTAAAATAATGGGGTATTTTATTCATGAGCAGAAAAACTATGGTGATATTTTCTTGTTCTCAATCCTTGTCCATTTTGTATGGAAAAAAAAAATTAAGGTCAATGGTGAGTTACCCAAAAGCAAACAGTTAAAATCTATAAGAAATGCCTCTAATGACTTTGTAGACAAAAAAGGATAAGAAAAACCACATGAATATTAGTTTCCAGGATCATTTTTAACCAGCTTCCAAAAATAGTTTTTGCATCAGGGGAGTTTCTCAGGGGAAGTGGAGATTGGGACACCACAGGCCTCAGAACAGCCAAATATATTGACGGAAAGGAAATAAAAGTGGAAACAATGTGTATCTATAGCTCCTACACCCCATGTTGGTGGTCACTTCCAACTAACTAGTCACCAATGACACTCTCAGTAGATAAGACAGCTGCATTCTGAAGCAGCCACAAAATGGACACATTTCCAGAGTCCTGGTTCTTTTAAAACACTAGTGAAGTGATAACTGCAAGACTCTGTCTGGGCTCTACTCCCCGTGTCTCTACCCTTAAGTGAAGCCAGAACAGGGAAGACACACAAGATTTAGCAATTTGCAGCAGCAAGACAGAGCGACAACCTCTAGGTCAAGTGGACAAGAAAGCGCTTAGTACAAACAGGGAAGCAGGAATGGGCTCAGTGGGTGGTAAGCAGCATCCTGTACCCCCCAGCCCTAACTCAGACCAAGATGTAAGCTTCCTGACAGCAGGCAAAGTGAACATAATCTCCATACTTTGTATCTCTCCCTTCAGTGGCCACCTTGGTACCTTCTACCAGCATTCACTGCAGCATACTGCAAGCAACAATGAATCTCTGCTGTGTTAAAGGTTTTATGCATATAAAAGGGGTGGGACAGTGTAGTGATCAAATCTAAAAAATGATGGATTAAACAAAACAGTTGATAGGTAGATTTCCCAGAGAGACCTTGAGAAAACTGATGTATACTATGACTCTTTAAAGGTGTGGGTAGACTATTTAGCATCTCTCAAGCTTTCTGATCAGAGAACTCCTTGTTCATAGCCCCAGGACTATGCTTTGTAGAAGTCTGCCTTCTATGTGGTACATGCTCCACATTTTTTTAAATTTTATTTATTTTTTTAAAGTTTCTTAATTTATTTATTCATTTTAATATTAAATATAATTTATTGTCAAATTGGTTTCCATACAACACCCAGTGCTCATCCCAACAGGTGCCCTCCTCAATGCCCATCACCCTCTTTCCCCTCCCTCCCACCCCCCATCAACCCTCAGTTTATTCTCAGTATTTAAGAGTCTCTTATGGTTTGCCTCGATCACTCTCTGTAACTTTCTCCCCCCCTTCCCCTACCCCATGGTCTTCTGTTAAGTTTCTCAAGTTCCACATATGAGTGAAAACATATGGTATCTGTCTTTCTCTGCCCCGACTTATTTCATTTAGCATAATACCCTCCAGTTCCATCCACATTGCTACAAATGGCCAGATTTCATTCTTTCTCGTTGCTAAGTAGTATTCCATTGTATATATAAACCACATCTTCTTTATCCATTTGTCAGTTGATGGACATTTAGGCTCTTTCCATAATTTGGCTATTGTTGAGAGTGCTGCTATAAACATTGGGGTACAAGTGCCCCCATGCATCAGCACTCCTGTATCCCTTAGATAAATTCCTTGCAGTCCTATTGCTGGGTCATAGGGTAGATCTATTTTTAATTTTTTGAGGAAACTCTGCAATTTTGAACTGAATTGACATAGGATAAGTTTTTCCCATTTCATTTGTTATTCTTCCACATATCTGAAGACACCGTATTTCACCTTGATTTTTCATTTCCATATTAGCTACTCTCTTTAGACTTTCTTCCCCTGTAATTGTCACCATCCTTTCTTATCATTATTTTATTAAGTCTTTCTGCCTTCTACACTGTAAGACCTAGGAATGCAGGTTTTTGCCACTTATCCCCATGAACTCCCTCTTCTGGGCATGCTCATTAACAACCGTCAAGAATGGGGTGTCTAAGCCAAGAGACAGACTCTTAATTATTGAGAACAAACTGATGGTTACTAGAGGGGACGTGGGTGGGGGATGGGTGAAATAGGTGACGGGGATTAAGGAGGGCACCTCTTGTGCTGAGCACCAACCAGGTGATGTGTGGAAGTGTTGAATCACTATATTGTGTACCTGAACCTAATATAACACTGTATGTTAACTATACTGGAATTAAAAAAATAAAATGGGGTGTCCAGAATAAACCTGCCATGTCAGAGGCAATCCAACCAAGGCAATCCAGTGGGTGAAAATGTCACTAGCTGTGGTTTAGACACTGGCTCTCTCCATCTGCCCAGGATCACACTGGCTTTGCTGGCAGCCATCACATGATGCTGCTGACGTACATAAAGCTAGCAGCCAATTGAGACCCCTGGCCCTTCCACATAAGGAGCTGCTTCTCCTGATACACTACTTTTGCCATTTTCTTTTTATTTGCTTGTGTGTTTGTTTAAAACAGCTTTATTGAGATATAATTCATATAGTGTAAAATTCACCCACTTAAAGTGTATAATCCAGTGGGTTTTGATATATTCACAGTTGTGCAACTATTGCCACAATTAATTTCAGAACATTTCCATCCTGCCAAAAAAGAAACATGCACTGTACCCTTTAGTTATTACCTTCTGGTTCCCCCCCAACTCCTCTGGACCTAGGCAATCACTAATCTACTTTCTGTCTTTATAGATTTGCCTATTTTGGATATGTCATATGAATAGAATCATATGTGGTCTTTTGTGACTGGCAGCTTTCACTGATGTGGAAGTTTTCTAGGCTCATCCATGTTGTAGCATGTATCACTAATTCATGCCTTTTTGAAGCTGAATAATATTACATTATATAGATAGAGCACAATTTGTGTATGTATTCACCAACTGATGGACATTTGGGTTGTTTCCACCTTTCAACTATTTTGAAGAATGGTGCTGTGAACGTTTGTGTACAAGTTTTGTGTGAACATATCTTTTTAATTCTCTTGGGTATATACCTGGGAATGAAATTTTTGGGTCATGTGGTCACTCTATGTTTAATTTTTGAAGAATTGCTAGACTGTTTTCCAAATTGTCCCGTATTACATTCCTTCCAGCAGTGTACCAGAGTTCCAATTCCTCTACATCCTCTTCAACACTTGACTTTTTGGAGAAAAGCTGTTGTAGGAGGTGTGATATGGTAACTTATTATAGTTTTGATTTGCTTTTCCCTGATGACTAATGATGTTGAGTATCTTTTCACCGACCTATTGGTCCTTTGTATATTTTCTTTGGATGAATGTCTGTTTAAATTCAGTTCTTAATTGGGTTATTTGACTTTTTACTGTCCAGTTAAAGTATTCTTTATATATTCTGGATACCAGATCCTTATCAGATATAGTATTTGCAAATATTTTCTCCCATGTTGTACATTGTCTTTTCACTTTCTTGATGATATCCTTTAAAGCACAAAAGTTTTGAATGCTGGTGAAGTCTGATATACCTATTTTCTCTTTTGTTGCTTACATTTTTGGTGTTGTATCCAGAAAGCCACCGCCAAATCCAAGGTCACAGAGATTTACACTGTTTTCTTCTAAGCATTTTATCATTTTAGCTCTTTGATTCATTTTGAGATAATTTTTGCATGTTGTGTGAGACAGGGGTTCAAATTCATTCTGTTGAATGTGGATATCCATTTGTCCCAGTGTCAATTATTGAAGAGACTTTTCTTTTCCCCACTGAGTGAAAAATCCTTGCTGAAAAATCAATTGACCCCAGATATTTGGGTTTATTTCTAGACTTTTAATTCTATTCCATTGGTGTATATGTCTATCTTTATACCAATACCATTCTGTCCTGATAACTATTGCTTTGTAGTAATTTTTGAAATTGGGAAGTGGTGACTCCTCCAACTTTGTTTTTTTGTTTTTGTTTTTGTTTTTTCCAGAACATTTTGGCTATTCTGGGTTCTTGAATTTCCATATGAATTTGAGGATGAGCTTTTCATTTCTACAGATAGCTAGCTGAGATTATGATAGAAATTGCATGACCTCTGTAGATCAGTTCAGGGAGCATTACCATCTTAACAATACTAAGTCTTCTGATCCATGAACATGGGGTACCTTTCCATTTATTTAAATCTTCTTTAATTTCTTTCAACAATGTTTTATAATCTTCAAAATGTAAGTTTTGTATTCCCCTTATTAAATTTATTTTTATTGTCCTTGACACTATTATAAACGGAATTGTTTTCTTAATTCTATTCTCAGACTGTTCATTGCAAAATGTGTAAAAATACAATAGTTTTTCACATGTTAATCTTGCACTTTTCAATCTTGATTAACTCTTTTATTAGTTCTAATAGTTTTTTTTAGTGTATTCTTTAGAATTATCTATATACACAATCATGTCATGTCTGAATGGAAGCGGTTTTACTTCTTGCTTTCCAAACTAAATGCCTTTTCTAACGTTGACATTTTAATACTAAGAGCAGAACTTTACATTTATTTCTATCCCATTTAATTTTGCTTGCTTTAACCCATAGTTCAGTTCTTTTAATTTGGATGGTCTTCTAGAGGGTTCTGTTTGAAATTCATCTTTTAATCCCCAGAATTTGGCACAGTGTCTGGTGTTTTGCATTCAATAAATGTTTAAATAAATTATGATTATGGTATGAATCTGTAATTTTGGCAATCTAGTTATGTTACATGTCTTTCATTAATAAAAATGTTAAGCAACCTGGGTGCCAATAAAATTTCTAGAGCCCAAAGATATCAATGTAGTGGCAGTGACACCCAACACCTGCCCTTTCACAGTACCCAGAGGCTACCCAGAGGCAAGAGATGCAGCCTGAAAAAGCAATAGGAGTATAGCCATTATGTAAAAAAATGATGAAGGTTCTCAAGTGGTTAAAAATAGAACCATATAAAATCCAGCAATCCGAGTGAGAAGATGGAGGAGTAGTAGGGGGCCCCTACGCTTGCCTTGTCCCTCAAACACAACCAGATAAATATCAAATCATTCTGAACACCCGCGAAATTGATCTAAGGACTGAGAGAACAAACTGCACATCTAGAGGGAGAAAAACGGCCACATCATGGAAGCTAGGAGATGTGGAGAGTTGATTTGGGGGAGAAAAGAACTGAAGGTGCCGTGGACGGGAGGGAGACCTGATCATGAAGAGAGGAGAGAGAAAGAGAGAAAGCAAGTTCAGGGGTTTGCACAAGAAAAATTCGTTCTCAAAACTATTGACTGGGAAAAGGAGAGGGGCTGATGACTACAAGCTTTTATAAGTAGCAGACAGAGCTCAAAGTCTGAAGTTTTAGAAGTCCATGCCATAACTGGAGCCACGTCTGGTGGGCTTAGCAGTATTCCTGTGGGGAAGGAGAGCGGAGGCCTGGGGGCAGTGAGGTCATACAGGGAGAAACAGTTCCCCTTCCTGAAGTGTATGTGGGAAGAGGTGCAGGTACCAACATGCTGCCCTGTTCATTAGCATAGGAACAGAGACACGTGCTGAGGGCAGCAAACCCTGGTGCCAGCTTTTTGCTGTACATTAATAACAGAAAGGATAAGAACCATATGATACTATCAACAGATGGATAAAAAACATTTGACAAAAAATAGCATCCATTCTTGATAAAAACCCTCAACAAAGAAGGGATAGATGGAACATATTTCAACATCATAAAGGCCATATGTGAGAGACCCACAGCTAGTATCATCCTCAATGGGGAAAAACTGAAAGCTTTTCCTCTATGGTCAGGAACAAAGCAGGGATTGTTATTTACCACAGTACTGGAAGTCTTAGGCTCCACAATAAGACAGCAAAAAGAAATAAAAGGCATCCAAATTGGCAAGGAATAAGTCAAATTTTCACTATTCGCAGATGACAGGATACTCTATGTAGACAACATGAAAGACTCCACCAAAAAACTGCTAGAACTAATACATGAATTCAGTGAAGTCACAGGATATAAAATCAACATACAGAAATCTGTTACATTTCTGTACACCAATAAAGAAGCAGCAGAAGAAATCAAGGCATCGATCCCAATTATAATTGCACCAAAACCATAAGATACTTAGGAACAAACCTAACCAAAGAGATAAAAGATCTGTACTCTGAAAACTATAGAACACTTAATAAAAGAAATTGAACAGGACCCAAAGAAATGGAAAAACATTCCATGCTCATGGACTGGAAGAACAAACATTGTTAAAATGTTTATACTACCCAAAGCATTCTAAACATATAATGTAATCTCTATGAATATACCACCAACATTTTTCACAGAGCTAAAACAAGCAGTCCTAAAATTTGTATGGAACCACAAAAGACTCTGAATAGCCAAAACAATCCTGAAAAAGAAAACCAAATCTGGAGGCATCACAATCCCAGACTTCAAGCTAGATTATAAAGCTGTAGTCATCAAGACAGTATGGTAGTGGCAGAAAAACAGACACATCAATCAGTGGAACAGAAAAGAAAACCCAGAAATTGACCCACAGGTGTATGGTCAACTAATCTTTGACAAAGCAGGAAAGAATATCCAATGGAGAGGTTCCTGGGTGGTTCAATCGGTTAAGCAACCAAACTTGAATACGGCTCAGGTCATGATCTCACAGTTCATGAGACTGAGCCCTGCAGTGGGCTCTGTGCTGAGAGTGCAAAGCCTGCTTGGGATTTTCTCCCTCTCTGTCTGTCCCTCCCCCACTTGTGCACAGGTGTACATGCTCTCTCTTTCTCTTTCTTTCAAAATAAATAAATAAAAAAAAAGAATATCCAATGTTGAAAAGACAGTCTCTTCAACAAGTGATGCTGTGAAAACTGGACAGCAACATGAAGAATGAAACTGGACTACTTTCTTATGCCATACTCAAAAATAAATTCAAAATGGATGAAAGACCTAAATATGAGACAGGAAATCATTAAAATCCTAGAGGAGAACACGGGCAGTAACCTCTTTGACCTTGGCTGGAGCAACTTCTTACTAGACATGTTGCTTAAGGCAAGAGAAACCAAAGCAAACATGAACTACTGGGACTCCATCAAGACAGAAAGCTTCTGCAAAGGAGCTTTCCAGCAAAGGAAACAAACAACAAAACTAAAAGGCAGCCTATGGAATGATAGAGGATATCAGACAAATGGCATATCTGATAAAGGTTAGTATCTAAAATCTATAAGGCACTTATCAAACTCAACACTCAAAAAACATAATCCCAATTAAGAAATGGGTAGAAGACATGAATAGACATTTTTCCAAAGAAGACATCCAGATGGCTAACAGACACATGAAAAGATACTGAACGTCACTCATCATCAGGGAAATGCAAATCAAACCACATTGAGATACCACCTCACACCTGTCAGAATGGCCAAAATTAACAGCATGGGAAAGAACAGATGTTGGCAAGGTGGAGAAAGGGGAACCCGTTTACATTGTTGGTGGGAATGTAAACTGGTGCAGCCATTCTAGAGAACTGTATGGAGGTTCCTCGAAAAGTTAAAAATAGTACTACCCTATGACCCAGAAATTGCACTACGAGGTATTGACCCAAAGGATACAAAAATACAGATTTGAAGGGGCACATGCACCCTGATATTTATAGCAACATTATCAACAATAGCCAAACTATGGAAAGAGCCCACAAATGTCCATCAGGTGATGAATGGATAAAGATTGTGGTATACATATTCAATGGAATATTACTCAGTCATCAAAAAGAATGAAATCTCGCCATTTGCAATGACATGAATGGAGGTAGGTTGTATTACGCAAAGCGAAATAAGTCAGTCAGAGAAATACCAATACCATACGACTTCACTCTTATGTGGAATTTAAGAAAGAAAACAGAGCAACATAGGGGAAGGGGAAAAAAAGAGAGAGAGGGAAGCAAATCATAAGAGATTCTTAATTATAGAGAATAAACTGAGGGTGGACAGAGGAAGGTGGGTGGGGGAACGGGTAGATGGGTGATGGATATTAAGGAGGGCACTTGTTATAATGAGCACTGGGTAGTTACATGTAAGTGATGACTCACTAAATTTTCTACTTCTGAAACCAATATTACACTATATATTAACTAACTAGAATTTAAATAAAAAATAAAATAAAATTTAGGAATCCTACTCTTGGGTATATATCCAAAGAAAATGAAATCAGTATTTCAAAAAAATATCTGCACTCCTACACTCGGTGCAACATTATTCACAATGGCTAAGATATGGAAACAACCCAAGTGTCCACCCCTAGATGAATGGATAAAGAAAACGAACACACATACAGAGATACACATATACACACACTGAAATATTATTTAGTCTTAAAAAAGAAGGAAATCCATCATTTACCAGAACATTGATGAACCTGGAGGACATTATGCTAATAATGTGAAAAAATTCAGGAAGAGAAAGAGAAATATATCATCATCTCACTTACATGAGGAATCTAAAAGAGCCAAACTCATAGAAGCAGAAAGGAGAATAGCAGTTGCCAGGGGTTAGGGAGCTGGCAGGATGTTAGTCAAAGGGTTAAAAATTTCAATTATGCAGAATGAATAAGTTCTGGAGATGTAATGTACAGCATAGTGACTGCAGTTAATAATACTCTCTTGCATTCTTGACGTTTGCTACGAGAGTAGATCTTAAATGTTTCACCACACACAATAAAAAGGTAGCTATGTGAAGTGATGGATGTGTTAATTTGTTTTATACATTTCACAATGTATGCAAACAGGAAAACATCATGTTGTATACCTTAAATATACAGATTTTGTTTTGTCAATTATACGTCAATAAAGCTGAAAAATTTTAAAAATGAAAAAAGAGAAGCAATGACATCACCACTGGAGCAGACATTGGCCCTGGCCTTGAGGACTCTAACACCAGAGGATAAAAGTGAGGAATCCTCACATGGCCTGGGTAGCAGATGGCACCAAAGATACTAGAGCGGGAGAGGAGGAAAACAGCTGTCATAATATGGGCAGGGTCTGGGAGGAGAGACCTTGGTCATGTGCAAATGTGAAATGCTCTCCATGGACTCTTACAAGTAGTGGAGAATACTCTCAGTGGGCTGCGGACCCCAGAATGAGAAGGAATGAGAGCCAAATGTGAATCATTTTCTCTCAGGGTGCTGTGGTGTGGGAAAACTTGAGCTCCATATGCAAAGGTCTCTATCACAAATTATTTCTTTGGTTCTACCTTCCCTTTGAAATGCCAATTCATTTTTCTTCTTTCCTTTAATTGTAAACCCATAAGCTGCCTGCTTTGCTTCTTCAAATCCCATATAACCTATAGCCCATTAAATTTTGGCTTCAATATCCACCATGTACTGAAAGAAATCTACCTAAAGTCCCTCAGATCTCACTGTCACATCACACTTCATTTGCCACATGACCAAAGGATGGACAGAAGTCATAAGGGGAGTTGGAGCCTTATGGATCTGGATTGTGTACTCAAATGGCATAATTGCCTCCCATAATAACAGTGATAGTATTGCTTAACTTCTTAACTGCTTACTCTGCTCAGTCATGATTTTAAACATTATGTATACATACATATATGTATATGTGTGTATATATATATATATATATATATATATATATACTTACATGTATATATCTTTAAGATTCACAGTAACCCACTGAAGGTTAAGAAACTTCCTCTTTCCTTGTAAATGGCAGAGCCCACACTCCTAACCCATTCCCTCTGCTCACACTCACTTGAGAGAATGAGGTTTAGATAAAAGTGCCCCCCTCCATTTTCAACCCTGACATGCTGATAGGGTAGCCATCTATTTCTATGTGAAAATCTTGTTTGTGGAGAAACTACACTCAATGCCTAATATCAACAGAAGCCACTTAACAGTGGTAAATTATTAACATTTCACATTGAGCCCAGAGTGATGAGTATACATTTAGCTACTACATGACTAAAATGAGCCAGAGCTTGGGTTAACATAGGTCTATGTTTTAGGAACTCAGCTTTTTCAGAAAGTTACCACATTTAGGAATTCTACTTTGACTTACAGTACTAATCAAATTGCTTAAAACGTCTAACTCCTGTACCAAATTTGTAAAACCATCATCATGCTAAAGTAATTGCCAAGGTCACAAAATGAAGATTGCAAACTGGAGTTCTAAGTGCCTCCTCCGCAGGGCAGCAGCTGGACTACGCTACGCATGAAAACTCATTCTACATCAACTCCCTTTTGCAATCTCAGTAAGTTCCTCAGTGACAGGAGCCAGGCTGCCAAAAGTCAGCATCAGGATCTGGTCCAACACAAACACCCGGCATTGTATGGCTAATGCACTGAATGAGAGTTATGCTGCTACCCTACCACTCCTTACTCAGAGACGACTTTCCAGATCCAAGAAAAACAGATCTGTCAGCATGAAAATTGGTATAGGAGTCAAACAGAGAAGTCAATGCCATTCAAATTCATTGTCATCAGCCAAGTCTGAGGAAGACCTGAAGAACCGCAAGCCCCTTGCTTGGGCTCACCCAACCTTATTTTTCACCTTACCATATCTCAGGCAGATGAGTCTGTGTGGAGAGGAAGGGATTATTTGATCTGTTTACCAGTCAGTCAATTTTAGCACAGAGCACTGTTCAGGGAGCTTGTCCACCAGCCTAAGGCAGGCTAGAACCAAACTTTGTTCCATACATTAAAAAGGAAGAAATTACAACCATAGTGACAGCTTCTGCATGGCCCGATGGGACCAGAGCTCCAGACAGAGCCATACTGAAGTCACTTTTGAAAATTGTTCACTCTCCTGTCATTCCCCTCCTTGCCCCAAACGCATGTTTCCTAACTTTCCCTTAACATTCATACAGATTCCTTCTCCCTGCTCTCTTTACCAGGCGGCCCCCTCATTGTTCTGTTCCTCTCCACATTTCTGTAAGTGAACATCTAGCAGACTGTAAATGATTGTGGTCTACAGAGTCGACTTAATTATTGTGGAAACTCATTCTTGGTTGTTCATCTTTAAAGGAAGCTCCCATCCTATAACTAGGAATCTAGCATGTCTTACAGAGGAGAATTCTGTGATTCTCAAACTCCAGGCTGCACCAGAATTATACAAGGAACTCGTAAAAAATGCAGTTTGCCCATGGTGGGGCCCACATTCACCAAATGCCTGCACGGAGCTCAGGATTTCGATTTGGCACTTTAACAAACCCTGGCATAGACAGAGTCTAAGATCTTCCCTCCCTCTCAATTCCTGGGCCCTTCAGAGTCTACATTTTCAAAAGTTCCTCAAATGATTCTGATGCAGCTGAGCCACAGACCTCACTTAAAAAACACTGGCCCACACATCTTCCCTCATCTTCCTCCAAGATATCTTGACAATTCCAAAGCCCATCAGGGCACATATTCCTTTCTTCCTCAGTGGATGCAAAGTTGAGGGTGGGGAGAGCTGGCTGTTTAGAAAGTGAAAAAAGAGACAGAATGATGAGTGTTGGAGCAATTGAGGCTATAACAGAAAAGAGAAGGTTGGATGACCACAGACAAACTTTGACTTCTTAACAAATTCTTTTAGAGCAAGGGTCAGCAAATCTCTTCTGGAAAAGGCCAGATTTTCCTTTGTGGACCATATGGTCTCTGTTACATATTCAATCTGTTGTTGTAGCATGAAAGGGAATACAGACAACATGTAAACATATAAACATGATATCCTCCAGTAAAACTTTATTTACAAAAATGGTGTGCTGGCCATGGGGTGTGAACCATAGTTTATTTATGCCTGTTTTAGAGTCAATATTATAATAAATAACTTCAAGCAAAATTTTAGGAGAAGACCTAAATGTAAGACAGGAAACCATCAAAATCTCTTCAACCTCAGCCAGAGCAACTTCTTATTAGACATGTTTCTGGAGGCAAGGGAAACATAGGCAAAAATGAACTATTGGGACTTCATCAAGATAGTTTCTGCCCAGCAAAGGAAACAATGAACAGAACTAAAAAGCAGCCTATAGAATGGGAGAAGATATTTGCAAATGACGTATTTGATGAAGGGTTAGTATCCAAAATCTATAAGGAACTTATCAAGCTCAATACCCCCAAAACAAATAGTCCAGTTAAGAAATGGGCAGAAGACACAAATAGACATTTTTCCAAAGAAGACATCCAGATGGCTAACAGACACATGAAAAGATACTAAACATCACTCATCATAAGAGAAATACAAATCAAAACCACATTGAGGTACCACCTCACACCTGTCAAAATAGCTAAAATTAACAACATGATAAACAACAAGCATTGGTAAGGATGCAGAAAAAGAGGAACCCTCTCACACTGTTGGTGAGAATGCAAATTGGTGTGGTCATTCTGGAAAACATTATGGAGCATCCTCAAAAGTTAAAACTGGTACTACCCTATGACCTAACAATTGCACTACTAGGCATTTGCCCAAAGGACACACAAAAAAATACAGATTCAAAGGGGCACATGCACCTGATATTTACAGCAGTATTATCAACAATAGTCAAACTATGGAAAGAGCCCAACTGTCCATCAAGTGATAAATGGGTAAAGAATTGTGGGGTATACACACACACACACACATATATATTCAATGGAATATTACTCAGCTATCAAAAAGAATGAAATCTTGCCATTTGCAATAATGTGGATGGAACTACAACGTATTATGCTAAGTGAAATAAGTCAGTCAGAGAAAGACAAATACCATATGATTACACTCCTATGTGGAATTTAAGAAACAAAACAGAGGAACATAGGGAAAGGGGGAAAAAAGAGAGAGAGAGAAGCAAACCATAAGAGACTCTTAACTATAGAGAACAAACTAAGGGTTGATGGATGGGAGGTAGGCAGGAAATGGGTTCCATGGATGATGGGCATTAAGGAGGGCACTTGTTGTGGGCCACCTGGGTGGCTCAGTCGGTTGGGTGTCTGACTTTGGCTCAGGTCATGATCTCACAGTTTGTGAGTTCGAGCCCCACATCGGGTTCTGTGCTGACAGCTTAGAGCCTAGAGCCTGCTTCAGATTCTGCATCTCCCTCTCTCTCTCTCTCTGCTCCTCGCCCACTCATGCTCTGTCTCTCTCTTGCTTTCAAAAATAAATAAAAACATTAAAAAAAATTTTTTTAAATATATAAAAAAAGGAGGGCACTTGTTGGGACGAGCACTGGGTGTTATATGTAAGTGATGAATCACTAAATTCTACTCCTGAAACCAATATTACACTATATGTTAACCATACTAGAATTTAAGTAAAAATTTGAAGAAAAAAAAAGAAAAAGAAAAAGAAAAAAAAATTCCAGGAGAAGAGACGTTGGGGTGTTGAGTTCTAACTGCACTTTTGGAAATTGTTTTAAAAACAACAGGAAAGAGAAAAGCTGACTGGCACACTTGCTGAAAGCAGACCTCTCTACAGATAAGCGTTACTGGAATGTTCAAGCCCTCTGGCTTCTCCTGTGAGCATAAAGGAGAAGAAATAAAGAGAAAGGGAGGAAAAAAAAAAGAAATACGCATTAAAAAAATAAATAGTTGATAAATGCTCTGGAAATAATGAGCAATCACTTACCACCACAAAGACTGATACAGAGAAGCTATAGAAAGAACAAAGAATTTGGGGCCAAAAGAACTTTATTTAATTCATCCAAGTGTGCTGGGCACTGAGTGTGGCTGAGATTCTGCCCTTGGAAATACTGAATCTCATGGGGCACAGGTTCCTAACCAGACGGTTGGAACTGCATGTGTAAAAGTAGCGGAGACCCAGGAGAGGATGATCTATCTCAGCCTGGAGGTGCGGGAGGGCTTATTGGAGGGGGTGACACAAACAGAATCTTAAAATTAGAGAGAAGTTGGCTCGATTTTTTAAAATAAAGGGGAAAAAGAAAGGGCATTACAAGAAGAGGCAAAAACATGAGCAAAAGTATGCAGGTGAGAAATGGCAAAATGGTGACCTCAAGCCTGGGAAGAGAGCAGGCTCAGGAAATGGGGGTTGTGTCCCACTTCAGGAGCTTGGCATATCTGGTTTATTGCCAACTGGGTCACAGTTCCCCAACAGCCCAACAGCCCCGGTTGGTCTGTCCCCTGTACACACCTCTATAAATAGTCCCTCCCCTTAACAACCTCTGCAAATATCCCAGCTGAGGGCGTCATCTCTCATTCTTGCTGGGACTGAAAAGTTTGGATGGACATGGGTAAGCACCCCTCCTCTCCTTGGGCCAGCATTAGGAAAGTCAGTTTTTCTCAAAGGAAATCCTCACTGCTAGCCTCTTCAGCATCCTTAAATAGCTGCAAAGTGGGTGGGAATAAGCTCCAGGTAGCAAAATTGGTTTCAGCTTGGGGCGCCTGGGTGGCTCAGTCTGTTAAGTGTCTGACTTTGGCTCAGGTCATGATCTCATGGTCCGTGAGTGTGAGCCCCACGTTGGGCTCTGTGCTGACAGCTCAGAGCCTGGAGCCTGCTTTGGATTCTGTGTCTCCCTCTCTCTCTGCCTCTCCCCTGCTCAAACTCTTGTCTCTCTCTCTCTCTCTCTCTCTCTCTCTCTCTCTCTCTCAAAAATGAACAAACAAAAAAAATTGGTTTCAGCTTTTCTGGAAAGTGCTCATGATTTAGTTTGGGAACTAGACATGTGAAATAATTCTCACAAGAAAGGATGAGAAACTGCTCGACAGAGGTACAGGAAGCATACCATGGATTCATGAGGGAACTAGACATGTGAAATAATTCTCACAAGAAAGGATGAGAAACTGCTCGACAGAGGTACAGGAAGCATACCATGGATTCATGAGGGAGACGGTGGGGAACACTGGCTGGCGATGTCCCGCCCCCCACCTAGGGAGAGGTGGCTGATGTGTGGATGCATGTTTGGGATGGGGCATAACATCTAGGGTGACTTCAGTCATGGAAAGGCAGAGTGTGGCACACATGGAAGATGAGGCTAGAAAGTGAGTTTGGGGCTGTGCTGCGCTTAAAGTATGGACTCTAATGCATCAGGGACAGGAAGACAGTTGAAGGTAGCTGACCAGGTGAGGGACATCCAGGCAGTCCTATGGGAGGTTCACCCAGTAGTGGCATGAAAGTGATTGGAAACCATATGAATGGAGACAAAGAAGCCAGATGCGACAATACAGGTGAGAGATGAGGAAATGGGAAAGAAGGGGCAGTTTCCAGAGTTCTGAGGGAGAACTAGTCAGAATAACCAATTCGGTTGTGGGGAAAAAGGGGATGAAAGAATATGAAATTGGATGAAGCTTTCCCACCATGACAACTGCTGATGTCATTAACTGAGATAGTAGAAAAATACAGGAGGGGGAGTTAAGGAATTATAATTAGTTAAACTGAGGCACATTTCCCTACGGGTGTGCACTGAGGCATCCTGGGGGTTTTGGCTTGGTACTCACCAGCATTATGATTTGAGGCAAGTTTCTTAACCTTTCCCCTCAGTTCTCTCATCTGTGAAATGGACAACATTTACTTACCTCATGGGGTTCTGTGAGGATTAAATGATAAGGCAAGCAAAGCTAGCAAAGAGTCTGGTACATAAAAGTAATCGACAAATGTCACTGTTATTGTGACAGGGTCATTGCAGCAGAGATGGGAGTGTGGAGTTGAAGAGAAGGGCAGAGCCAGAGCTACATAGAGACCTGGAAGTTGTCTCTGTAGAGAAAGTAGTTGGGCTCTGAGAGGGGCTGAAATCCATTTGGGAGAAGAGTGGAAGGAAATAGACAAAGGTCTGGGAGCCAAGGATTTGTGAATTTGTTATAAGCAGATCCAGAAGTGTTTTTTCCCTCCAATGAGGCCACATCCTACCACTGGACTCTTCAATTTCTTTATAAAAGTCATTCTGCTCTTTGTGCATCCAGATGCCGTGAAAATCCTCATGTTTTTGACAAATATCTTAGTTACCTTCTCCAGGTATGACATACCTTTTGTATAATAACTTAGTTCTATCAGCCTGGGCTTGGAGACAATAAGAAACAAAACTCTGGAACAAAGTCAAGGATTGGGGTCAGGAGAGTTCTAGTATAGGCTGGAGCAGTCTTGCACAGTGCGGGCCATGGGTTAGCAAGGCAGGTTCCCAGGCCCCAGCCACAAAGATCCAACAGGTGGTTCCTACGTGCAAGGAAGTTTAACCAGTGAACTGAAGGGATGGGTTCCAGATGCTACAAGCACTAACAGAGAAGCCTGTATAAAGAATCAGAAAGAAAAGAACCCTTCTTCTCCACAGAGAGATGGAAAGGGTAGTTGTGTTTAGAAATATTATTTTTTAAACTATATTCTTTTCTTTCATCCTAGGATTCTTTTTTGTTGTGTAATACAAGATTTTGTGGATGTTTTAATTGCCACCCTTTGTTCACGTCCTTGTGATGCTGGTGGGCCATGAAGAAGCGAGGTTTTCTCAAAGTTGCCCATTCACTCCTTTCTAGCCCTCTGGGGTCTGGGGCCTCTGTGGCCTCGCACCTGCAGCCCACGTCTGTCTTGGCTTTGGTAGTTTGCACATTGGAAGCCTTAGTTGCGGAGCTCTGGCGTGAGTCTCACTACCCACTGTCAGTGTTCTGACGTTCCTGGTGGTGAGCTTGGGCACTCTTTCCTTTCCTGCCTCCATGTGGACACAGGTTATGTGAAAGCATTTTGCCTCAACTTCTTTGTTGCTACTTCAGTTCCCCGCCAGAATGCAGTTCCATCCCGAGCTTCATTCACCTTGGCTGGGACCCTGATGTCCATTTCTGCCTCCTGCAGATCCTTTCAACCTAAAGGACTAGCTTCTATTTCTTCTATCTCCACCTGCAGGCTAAGATCTGATTACAAGTTGACTGCTGATGATGGTTGACAGGAATGTTTCTGACCTGACTTTGAGTTTTGCCTGCCTCTAAGAAAGAAGTCTGGTTGGTATATGAACCATATCTATACGGCATATCTGTATGTTTTTGTTTACATTTCCCAATTAGTTCTTTGACAACCCAAAAAAGTAGGTTATCACCCTCCTATATCATGTATATATATTATTATATATAAATTATATTATTTATAATATGTATAATATTATATTATACATATTATAAATAATAAAATATATAAATGATATTATATATAATATATATTATATATATAATTTATTTAAAATCTTCAATTTATTTTAATAGAAAGAGAGCAAGAGTGAGAGCATGTGAACAAGCAGGGAGGGAGGGAGCGTGAATCCCAAGCAGGCTCCATGCTGTCAGTGCAGAGCCCAACTTGGGGCTTGATCTCACCAAACTGTGAGATTGTGACCTGAGCTGAAATCAAGAGTTGGATGCTTAAGGACGAAGCCACTGAGGCGTTCCAGTATCATCCTCGGTTTTATATAGATAAGGGAAGTAGGGCTCAGGGAGGTTAAGGAACTTGTCCACAGTGACACAGCTACTAAGAGTGTATACATGAAGATTCTAGTCCTGATCTTCATGACTCCAGAATTCGTGTCCTTTCTTCTATACTGCAAGGGGAGGCCTCCTCCTGGTGTTCCCACCTGAGATTACTATGACACTTGAGCTCCCACAGCAAGTGATCTGGCTGCCTTTTATTGGGTCAGCCAACCTGCAGTTAGGTTTGCTTCCCCAAGTGCCTGTAGCATCTGCATTGGGTTTGCTCCTCTTCCTCCCTCCCTACCAGACTCGTGGCTGCCTAAGCCTGTCCAAGTCCTGCAAGCAGCAAGCACTCACAAGCTGACTGTTTTACCCTCCCAGTCCCTCCTCACCATGATCCAAAATATGCTGCAGCATCATTGTCATAAAGCTGAGGAAGCTCAAGCTTTAGGACCCTCACTTGCACGAGCCCCTGAGAGAATCTTGGTAGTATGGGCACATGGTCATGGGGTGTTAGTACTTTTCAAAACTAGATATTTTAATTGCAGTCAGTCCAGACCACTGGATTTTCCCACTTGGACTTCCCCTCCATTGCACCTCCCATCTAGTCTGGGAGTGTGGAACAGTGGAGCGACCATTGGTACTTAAGGGTCTGACAAAGAAGAACATTTGATCTGGTTTTAGAGCAATATAGCTGCATGGTTGTTAGTTGCTTCTGTTTATGCTGAAGTTATTGTTAGTGGCCCTGGGGTAGGAACGGTTTCCAGCAATATGTTGTCCACTCATTATACCAACACACTCGGCACTTTGGCAGGAAGATATGGCTCTGGAGGTTATTCTATGATTTGCACATGCTCTGTGGCACCCAGCACTGTCAGATTTTGGCACTGGAATAGAAACAAGGTTGAAATGTAGGAACACAGAGATGGCTCTGCACAGGTGGACACTTCCTCCAAATCTGACAGCTCTCATATGAAAGAAACATGATGGAGTCTTCCCATATTTGAAAATTCTAACAATTTACATGACATTAAGAATGACAAATTGCAACGATGGAAGAATCTTTTCTAAACTGCCAAAAATAGAAATAAGTTTCAGCCAACCATGTTTAGAAGAGAAATTGAGTAATCTTTGTATCCTCTCTATAGAAAACGATATAACAAAAATGGTTATGTGAAGTAGCAATCAAAGATTATGGAGCAAAAAATGTAGAGAAGAAGTATCATGGAAGTGTGTCAAGCAGTTAATTAAATTATTGGAGTTTTATGGATTTGGTTATTTGTTAGCCTTTTAAGTTTGTAATGCGCTATGATGCAGTTTTCTCATTACTTTGCAAATATTCAATTTCATATCTACTTTTGAATAATTAATTTTGAATTTTTTTAATTACCCCCCTCCCTCCCAGTGCATAAGCTTCAGGTCCCATGAAGGATCCCAGAGATCCTTCTCTGATAGTGGCATTTAAAAAAGGGCCATCTAGATCAAGGGTACAACATGAAAGAGTCAGCAGGCTTTTTAAAAATGTTGTCTTTGTGTTTCCTTTGGGAAGTTAAATAGCTCAACTGAGGAGCAAATCTCTGTCCTTTGCCTTCCTGGTACCAACTGTGAACTAGCATCTTCACCCAGACATTAGCATGTAGGCAGAGAATGGCATGAGCGATTGAAGGGTCAGAAAACCCTCTTTCATGGAGGGCACAGAGTTGGAAAAGAACCCAAATTTGTTTACTAAAAGTCTATTCATTAGATGTATACATAAATATAAAATGTGTGAGGTATTATTTTTGTATTCCTTACGATCACCCTGGAATACAAAGAAGTGAAATCGTTCAAACTTCAATTAAGTCCACTAATATTTGCCTTACTAATAAAAACACAGAGAAGCCACATATCATGTTCACATAGAAAAAGATGTCATGAAACGCATTTGATTATCTCAACCACTTGGATGAAGTTTCCAAAAATAATCATCCACACTCAAGACCTTATCTGGAGATAATTTCCCCTACCACTTGGCTTAACTATTTTCAGGTTAAATGAAGGGATGGGCAAATGAAAAGTAATAACCCTAATTTGAAGATTAAAACTTGACTACTGATAGAAAAATCAGCATTATTTTCACTGACGATTAAACTGAACAAACCAAAGAAAAGCTTAAATCATGTTTTTATGTTACATTGTGATGACGCAGATCTATCATAAAATAAATGCTGTGAAGCTGCAACTGTAAAGAAGGAAACTATGAAATCTACTAATTTTTTTTTTTTTACTGTATGAAAAAAGTTTTCCCATATTATGCACATTAAACTCATGTGGCTCAGAATGAGGTAAGGAAAACATTTCACATAGGAGGACTGGATTTCATTCTATACTTGGGGCTCTTCTTATAAGCCTCATTCTGTTTGTTCCAGACACAAGGGCTTTTTCACATCTTTATCAAACCCGAATGTCTAGAAGCAGGAATGCAGGCTTTCATAGTTCAGGGGATTTAAGAAGAGAACCTACATGATGTCATGAATAAGAACCACATTGGAAGATGAAAAATAGGAGCTGAACACCAACACAGGCCTTCCCCATGTTTGATGTGGACTCAGATAAAGCTGACCCACTCCCCTTGCCTCTGGGGATCACGGTCACCTGCTGCTGCAGCCCAGGCCCATCCCCCAGGGTCCTCCCTTGGCCATCCTGCACCAGTGGCTTCCTGCCCTCAGCTCTTCCATTTCCACTCCCCTGGTCACAACCCACCCCCCCACCCCCGCCGCCACCTCCACTTTGATTCCTGTCATTAAAGCTTTGATGCATTATCCCAAGGAGAAAAAGAAATTTTCCCTCACCAACTCTCTCAAATATTTCCCTTGCACTGTACCTCTAGTCTGACAGCCCAGGATCCAACTGACAAAATCGTCATCACAAAGTGATGTAGGAGATGCAGTTTCCTTATCTCTTCCACCAGAGACAGGGAAGGAAAAGCTGAAAGGGGGCCTTTTCCACTGCCAGATGACTATAAAGAAATCTCTAGAAGAGCAGATTGCTAGGTCAAAATTTCATGACAATGATTCCATCAATATGGGGAATGTCAAAGTCACCTGTGATATGACCACATTTTATGCCTTAGTTAGAACAGCTGAGGTGGATATACATGTATGAAGATGGATAAACTGCCGAGACATATTATTGAGTGAAAAAAGAAGCTTCAGAATGATGGCATTTACTACAATGTTAGTTTGATGAGGGCAAGGATCTTTGTTTTATTTTGGATTTAATTGCCAGTGTCCAGAACAGCTCCAGTACAGGGCAGCCACTTAACATTTGCTGAATACTGAATGACTATTTATGGAGCAAAATACAAATATATTCACATGAAGTAACATTATAGATTCTGTGTGAATTTACTATATATATACATAAAAATATGCATTTATATATAGTAACCAGAAATATATTATATAAGTAAAATTTTGTACTATTTATGTATTTCTAGTAATATATAAATAACATATATAAAAATTTATGTATCTATTTTAAGCTATGTATTATTCTATACAAATATAAATATATACATATATGTAAGTATACAAGCACATATACATATATAGAAAAAGGGAAATTATATATATATAATTATATATATATGCACATATATATAAAGAAAAAGTTAAAAACATCTCATACACACAATTTTAACTGGGGTGGTAGGGATTGAGAGATTGGAGTGGGTTGTCAAAGGGAAGTTAGTGCTACTGGTAAGGTTTTAATTATATTAAAGGAAAATACATACAAGTATTATAAAAATTAAAAATTAAAATTAAAAGTGCTGTGGCATAATTCCAGCTAGGCTATGTGGATCTTATAGCCACATGCAACATAGAATAAACTTAGAAAATCCCTCTACAGGCTGCACACAGCAAATTTTGGGTCTGTCTTGGTAATACACTTCCCAGATTTCTGCACCTGTTACCAGGAAGCCAGCTGTGGTTGGTTCCCCAACCCCTTTCCTCCTCTTTCCTGATAAGGAGTGAACCCCGGGAGGAGGAACGGTAGGAGCGGCCACATTTCAGAGCGGTACACTTCATTCTCCTTTCTCTCTTACTGTGCCCCTGTCCTTCGCCCACTGGCCAAAATGCTGCTCTCCAGGCTTCTGGAAAACAGTCCCTCACTGCTGTGGTACCGGGCCGAAGCGTGCCATGTCCTCAGATTACCTGCGTTTACCTCACCTAAGAAAGGAGTTGACCACCAAATGAAACACACTAGGCTTGAATGATAGATATTTCTAGCTTAACCTTCTTAAGGTTGTTATCCCATTTGTCCAAATGAAACAAACCGAGGGGATTTCAAGCTTAGGAGAGAAGGAGGATATTTGGGGCGGAGCATCCCTAGCCCCACCAGAGGTCTCTACTGTTAGGGACCCGGAAGGGGGGGGGGGGAAAGGAGAGAGTTATATGGAGAATCCAGGCTGCAGCAGGGACAGGCTGACCATCTTGCATCTCAACCTCTGGCAGATTTGGTGTGCGACGGTGAATGACAGAGACTGATGGGTGTTCCTTTCTGTGGGTACCTTAGATACCATCTACGGCACTGTCACCTACCGCACTTGGTGAAAAATGGGGTTTTAAACCCTGGAGTCAATCTTCTGTCAAACAAAACTATTCCAGAAAAATGGTTAACTGAACACAGAAGCAATGAGTCTGGGGATAATAAGGCCCTGTGGGCTCTGTTTGCTAATGGCAAAAACCAATTATTTCACACAGCATATGTAATTAAAATGGAAGGGGTAATGAGCAATAAAGTTATGAAATGAATATGCTAACCAATTAGGTTTTCACTTCCGCTTAAAAATTTTTTTAAAGAGCCTATCTATTGTATATCCAAGCCAACATAATCAGCTTAACAAAACTTAATGAGTTCGGAGAGAGCAACAGACCACTAAATCCTGTCTATCTCCCTGCAGGGCATTATCAAAAAACATCTTGGGCCTCGGTGAGAAAAATCACACACACACACACATATACACACACGCATGCGTGCACACGCACGCACACACACCCCACATTAGGCAGAGCATCACTTTTCCATGATCTCATACATATCAAATGCTGATCCTGCTTGTGTTCACAGAATAAAGTGGGTCACAGATATTCATTGAGATCATAAGGGCCAGATAAATGCTAGAGGACAGCAACCCAGGAACTGCCAGACTTAATGGAGTGGCACAAAATTGGAATTTAACCTACGAGTCAGTAAATCAACCATTTAGATAGTTCTGGACCAGTAAGTATGGTGGGACTTTTGTTTAATTTAGTGCAGACTAAGAAGACTAGAAAAGGACGGGATATACTAGAAAAGCACAAAAGACGAAAGGGTTGGTGTGCACACATGTGTCTTGTGTGTGAGTGTGGAGTGTGCATGTGCAAGGTGTTGTGTGATTATGTCGTGTGTGTGCGTATGGAAGTACATGTGTGCACACTTATATTGGCACAGCTGTGACTGATGGAAATGATTTAGTCACCCAGCGTTATCTGAGTTAAGTGATGAGCATTGCAGACTAATGGTTTAAAAGCCTCAATTGCTCTCTCTCATATCAGTGGACTGTAAAATTCTAAGGTGACATATCTCACTGTTTCACTGCAATATGGGAGAATGAGCAACATAGGACTTGAAATATGAGGCACTATACTACAGTCTTGTAAAAGGAATATGCCAGGCATTTGCTTGTGATCACTAATATAAATTTCTAGTGAAAGAAAAAGATAACCGTGCATACATTCAAAATCCAGATGGTGCTCAATTCGATCAAATCGAATACTCAATTTGATCACATTTAGTAATGAGACCTAAAGGGCCAGCCCACTGCTACATGGCACTTCTTGGAATAGCCATTGTCTGATTCCCATTAAACTCTTGTGGGTGAAGTCATCCATATGTTTCAAAGTTTCACTCAAGCCATCCAAAGGTAAATGCTGAGCTTCTAGAGAAATAAAACTCCTAAGAAGAGATTTGTAAACACGTCTCAACAGCACAGCTGGAGAGGGGAACCCACCATCTAAAAACTCAGGGTAACGCTGAGCTGATTTTCATCATGCAGTAAAGATGGGAAAAGTATAGAGCTGAATGTTAATATCTCTTATTGTATCTGCCAACTTCACGAAGGCATATGACATCATACACAGAACTGAGCTCCGGAAGCGTCTAAGTCTAGCTGCCTTGGGAAGTTCATAAATATCCATAGGCTATCCTGAATGTATAATTGGTCAAATGAGAGTGGGGAGTACTTCAATGGAAGAAAGTACTATATATAATAGTTCTACTTTGGTCTGTCAGCTTGAGGAAACCAGGTTCAGAGTATGTCTGGACATCTGAAAAACCTCCAATAGAATGATCTACATTATTAATGAAAGTATTGGTTACAAAACTTATTTCCAAAAATAACCGTATACAAGTGACTGGGCTCTAGGAACACACAACAAAAAGATGCAGTTTATCAAGCCATGGTTTGAGCCAGTACTGATCACTGACGATAAAACTGAGATATAAATAGCTGGACACAGTAGCACTGGCTGAACTCTACACGCAGCAGAACATGTTCATGGGGACACCGCACAGCAGGCTTTCCCATAAACAGTGTTCTATTGAGCACAAGCATCCTGTGAGATACTGATGGGCACTCTGAGGTGGAAGTTTGAGGAATGCTGTGCACTGTAACCCTCCTGTCCCCCTCCTAGGATCAGAAACTTGGAATTACACCAGTCTAGAAAGAGACAGGTGTAGGACAAAGGACAAAACAACTGCAGCGTTTGGTGCTAGCGTGAAGATCAACCCCACCTCCTCCCCTCCCCACCCCATACCCCACCAATACAAGAGCCCTGAGGCAGCCCTGCCTGCTAATGAACCCACACAGTCCCCACTATTCCTCCTCTGGAGCAGTTCCTTAAAGGCTGTCTGGGAACCCTCATACCAGGGAACCATCGCAACAAAGAAAAGGGCCAGGGGTAGTGTTGTCAGGTAAAATATAAGATTTCCCAGTGAAATCTGAATGTAAGATAAACAACAAACTTCATTTTCTAGTATAAGTGGCTTCTGTTCAATATTTGGGACCCAGTTATACTAAAGAGTTGTGCGTGATTTATCTTCTGTTTTTATTTTCTACATCTGGTAATCCCAGCCACGAGGCACACCTCTTCTATCAGTTTTGGAACAGTGCTCAACTCAGCACAAGTTTATGAGGCTCAAGACATTCAGAGAACAGATTGCTGTAGGATTCCCAAGAAATCTCTGTTCATCAAAATGAAGTAGAATAACCAAAAGCAAAGAACTGAACAGATTCACGGAAGCATAATAGAAATTAAGGGAACCAGAAGATGAGAAGAGAGATCAGCCTGAAATGCAGCTAGAGGGAGTGAACTAGTATTTCTGAGCAAAGCTTTCCGACTGAGGGAGCTTAAGAGGCAGAGTGACAGGTGGCACAAAGCTTTTCAAACAATGATGGAGGGTCTAATCGAAAGACAAACTTGACGTGTGTTTGACATGTGTACGGTGGAGAAAGGCGTATTGTTTCCCAGGTGGCCTTTTTCAGTCCCGCCCAATCCACCCCCCAACATAAATACTGGTTATGGTAATTTCAATGACATAACCAGCTGAACTTAACTGCAGTAGAAGCAGAATGGTAAATTCTGGCTTGGATTGTCACAGCAACTGATAGACGTTGTGCAAAGATCATGTCTTATGCTACAAATAAAGTCAGAGTTCATCTATCATCCTTCCAAAATACAGTCCCAATTGAACACAGTGACGGAAACTATTTTCGTCTTTGTTGGTATAAATCCCAGAATATCATATTTGAAAAAGGAAGCGCTGATGGATTCCCAAACTCCAGGGTGAAGGCAAATGCTATAACTCAGTGCAATTATTGTCCCTCATCGCAGGGTGAAATCTGATTATATGATGGCCAGGGGGAAATGACAGAGTTAAACTTGTCATATAGGAGGTTTAAAGATTCTCAGCTCTGTTCTTGACCCAAATCAAAAAGACCAGAAAAAAAAATCTCCTTGATTCAATTCTATTTCTCTTGCTTTAGTGTCTCTATGTTACCTCCAGAGGGGGCTCTGAGGAGGCCTCTGAACACTGAAGACTTATATAGGAGCTTACAATTTAGGAAACGCAATACCAAAATTCTAAGTATCTGACTTAGTAATGACCCATATCTACAAAGCCACAAAACTACTACCACTGATGCAAGTGTCCCCATCACTAAGAGAGCGGCTGCTACTGTTAGAATCAACTAGGACCCTGTCAAGAGAAGAGCATGTGGGAGACATACAAACTGCTCCCCACAATGTGAGGAAAACTCTACCCAAGAATTTCCAGCACCCTTTTTGAGCTTTTCCATGCTGTACCTTTGTCCCAAGCTCACAGGTCCTGTGATTTCACTGCAAGTGGAACATTCCAGAAGCCGGTTGACCTTTCCCCCCACTCTCATTCCAAAACATCATCTAGGGAGAGTTCATGTCAAAGGAAATCATCAGAAGCATATCATTTAAAAGCCAGTAAGAGACTGAATGTGCCACACTTACCAGGCCTGTAGCCTCAAGGATAATCAATCCTACCATGACTTCTATCCCTATCATCTTTGGCCACCCACAAAATGCAAGCCCCTGCAGGCAACTGTCATCTCACATATTATTCTTTACTTCCTTGCCCTACTGCCATGTCATTCTACCCACTCCTCCTTCCACTGCTGGCCTCCCTGAGAACCTGTCCTACACTGCTCTCTGGACCCCACATTCGCTGTTAATTAAGCTCTCCCACATGCTCAACATTTTTATTGGAACACCCCCTTCAGCTCTTTCTCTTCACTGAAATCTGACTTTTCCTTCAAGGATACTGACTTATCTGGAGCCCTCTCAAGTGGAGGATGTTCACTCTCCTATATGCAAATACTAGAAGGGCCAGGGTCATTGTGGTTTTCTTCGGAGTCACCAGTACCATTTCAATACCACCGTTTTTAACATCAAGGCCCAAACCTTTCCTCCTTTGAGATTTGTGCCCTTTGGTCCTGCTACCCACTCTCTCTGATGCTGTAACTTAAAGTATATATTGGTTCAAGGAGTGAACAAACCACCCAGCTACCTAAGCAGATTTGGGCTCCTGGCTCACAGTTTTCCTTTCTGCCCCATTTCCTGCCAATATCCTAATGACTTCAACACCCACAAAGAAACTCCATTTAACAACAGTAGCCTCAAAATTCTTTAACCTCCCATGATCTCTGTGACTATTTCTGCCTCACTTCCTCTCCTCCTACTCTTCAATCTGGTACAGTGAGCTTTCTGCTCCCTCGCTCTTTAAAATTGCTTTGGCAAAAGTCACTGTTCACTTCCCATCCAAATCTGATAGACTCCGCAATTCTCACCTAAGCTGACCACTCGGCAACTTCCAATACTGTTAATCGCATCCATCTCCTCAAAACACAACTTCTAGCAGGGCTTCTGAGATCTTACTCTTGACTCTCTCTTGCCTTTCACAGCTCTGTTTTGCTGGCCCTTCTGCCCCAGATCACCCCACTAATATTGGGGAGCCTAAGCATTCTGCCTCTGGTCCTTCTTCCCTCTTTTCCCTTGCTACCCATTTCACTGGACCACCTAATCCACTCTCACGGCTATAAGTCAGTGATCGTTGTCCCTAATTAACCCCTTGCCTTGAGCCCTAAAGCTATATATTTACTAGCTTAGACACCAATATCATATTCATTCTCAGTATATCCATAATTAAACCAATACACTCTCCTTCCAGACTTGCTTCTCTTCATGGATTCAGTCTTGCTAACCTGGGAGTCATCCCAGATTGTCAACTCACCCCCCACCCATCCTAACCAGTTGCAATCAGTTCTCCTTCCTAGTTACCGCTAACATATTTCTAATCTTTTCAATCCTGACTGTGGCTCATTTATCCAAGCTCTCATAATTTCTGACCTTGACTAGTACTACAGCATCCGTTCTACCTCCCCCCCAGGTCCCTGGTTACTCGGCACATTGCTTATCAGTGATCTTTCTTTACCAGAAATCCGACCATGTTACTCTCCTATTAAAAAGTTATAATGGCTCCTAATTGCTAGGAAAATTAAGTTCTAAATTAGGAAGCATGGCTTTTAGGCTTCTCATGAGTCTGGCCCTCTTTAGCTTTATTTCTTGGGAAATACTATCCAATCCACACAAATGCTATAGTCCAGCCAAACCGAAGACTTGAAACATCACAAAAATTCCACGTTCCACATCTCCATGCTATTGCTTGAGAAGTTTCCTAGGTGCTCCGTCTTTTGCTTCCTTCATCTATTTATTTGGTCAGACGTAAATTTGATTACTCTTTGAAGATTCTGTTCAAGTACCACTTCTTGCATGCAAGTTTTCCTAAACCTACCCAGAAGGAGTTGACCATTCCCCATCCATGTCCCATGGCACTCTCTGTGCATGTCCACTATAGGCCCTCTTCTAGATCATAACTGCTTCAATAAGTACTGGGTCTCAGTCACCTAGCATAACAGTCAGTACATAGATTCAATTCAGTGCTTTTTAAATGAATTAATAAGAGTCACTGCTCCTGCAGCTAAGAATAGTCTTTCATGCTTCCCAGAGTCTCTCTAGTAGAATATCCTATATTTTCCACATCATCTAGAATAGCACAGTACTTCGTGTGTTCTATAAAGCGAATAAACAATTGGTGAAAAAGTAATGTTTTATTGCCAAAGCCTGGGCAAGACTCTGCATGGATATGCGTGTGTGTGTGTGTGTGCGTGTGTGCGTGAGAGAGAGAGAGAGAGAGAGAGAGAGAAAGAGAGAGAGAGAGAATGCTTTTGTTCTTCCGTTGCCAGAGTGCAAGGGCATGTGTTTTGACATCCCGAGTTGGAATGCAGAATATATTTCATCAAGAAAACAATGCTAAAAATAGTGATTCGATCACATAATTCCTATATTTATTCAGCTTTATGGGTCATATTACCATAGAGTGACATTATGAGCTGTAAGTTACATAATTCAGCTAAGGTAAGCACTGCACTGGTATTTTGGACATCCTGGAAAACTTATCACCTGTGGTGGATACTATGATCTGCCATCCAGATAACCCTTCAAGGATAAAGGACTCCAAGAATAAAATATCTAGAAACAAATTTAACCAAGGAGGCGAAAGATTTATATGTAGAAAACTGAAGATATTCTGTGTTCATGGACTGAAAGAATCAGTATTGTTAAAATGTCCATACTACTCAAAGCAATCTACAGATTCAATGCAATTCCCATCAAAATTCCAATGGGTATGTTCAAAACAATACACAGTCATAAGATTTGTATGGAACTGCATGCGTACACACACGTGTGCACGCACGCACACATACACAGCCCGCAAATAGCCAAAGCAATCTTAAGAAAGGAAAACAAAACTGGAGGCACTGTGCTCCCTAATTTCACACTGTATTACAAAGCTATAATTATTAAAACAATTGGCATTGGGGTGCCTGGGTGGCTCAGTCGGTTGAGCGTCCGACTTCGGCTCAGGTCACGATCTCGCGGTCCGTAAGTCCGAGCCCCGTGTCAGGCTCTGGGCTGATGGCTCAGAGCCTGGAGCCCACTTCCGATTCTGTGTCTCCCTTTCTCTCTGCCCCTCCCCCGTTCATGCTCTGTCTTTCTCTGTCTCAAAAATAAACATAAACATTAAAAAAAAATTAAAAAAGAAAAACAATTGGCATTGGCATAAAAACAGACACATAGATCAATGGAACAGAATAAAGATCCCAAAACTAAACTTACACATACATTGACAATTAATTTATGACAAAGGAGGGAAGAATATGCAATGGAGAAAGGGCAGTTTCTTCAACAAATGGTGCTGGGAAAACTGGACAGTCACATCACATGCAATAGAATGAACTGGATCACTATCTTACAATGTACACAAAAACTAACTCAAAATGGATTAAAGATTTTAACATAAGACCTGAAATCATAAAACTCTTAGAAGAAAACAAAGGTGGTAAGAGTTTTTGAATCTGACACCAAAAGCAAAAATAAACATGTGGGACTACATCATATTGAAAGGTGTGATATAGTTTTTTATGCACAGTAAAAGAAACCATCGACAAAATGAAAAGGCAAACTACTGAATGGGAGAAGATATTTGCAAATCAAATATCTGACAAGGGGCTAATATCCAAAATATAAAGAACCCACACAACTTAAAAGCATAGCAAATCAAAGCAAAGCAAAAAACAAAAAACAACAAAAAAACCCCAACAATCTGATTTATAATGGGTAGAAGTAGGGCTCCTGGGTGGCTCAGTCGGTTAAGCATCCGACTTTGGCTCAGGTCACGATCTTGCGGTTTGTGGGTTCGAGCCCCATGTCGGGCTCTGTGCTGACAGCTCAGGGCCTGCAGCCTGCTTTGGATTCTGTGTTTCCTTCTCTCTGCCCCTCCCCCACTCGAACTTTGTCTCTCTCTGTCTCTCAAAAAATAGATACAAGTTAAAAAAAATTTTTTTTAAATAATGGGCAGAAGATCTGAATAGACATTTTTCTTTCTTTTTTTTTCAATATATGAAATTTATTTTCAAATTGGTTTCCATACAACATCCAGTGCTCATCCCAAAAGGTGCCCTCCTCACTACCCATCACCCACCCTCTCCTCCCTCCCACCCCCCATCAACCCTCAGTTTGTTCTCACTTTTTAAGAGTCTCTTATGCTTTGGCTCTCTCCCACTCTAACCTCTTTTTTTTCTTCCTTCCCCTCCCCCATGGGTCTCTCTTAAGTTTCTCAGGATCCACATAAGAGTGAAACCATATGGTATCTGTCTTTCTCTGTATGGCTTTTTCACTTAGCATCACACTCTCCAGTTCCATCCACGTTGCTACAAAGGGCCATATTTCATTCTTTCTCATTGCCACGTAGTACTCCATTGTGTATATAAACCACAATTTCTTTATCCATTCATCAGTTGATGGACATCTAGGCTCTTTCCATAATTTGGCTATTGTTGAGAGTGCTGCTATAAACATTGGGGTACAAGTGCCCCTATGCATCAGTACTCCTGTATCCCTTGGGTAAATTCCTAGCAGTGCTATTGCTGGGTCATAGGGTAGGTCTATTTTTAATTTTTTGAGGAACCTCCACACTGTTTTTCAGAGTGGCTGCACCAATTTACATTCCCACCAACAGTGCAAGAGGGTTCCTGTTTCTCCACATCCTCTCCAGCATCTACAGTCTCCTGATTTGTTCATTTTGGCCACTCTGACTGGCGTGAGGTGATACCTGAGTGTGGTTTATGATTTGTATTTCCCTGATGAGGGGTGACGTTGAGGATCTTTTCATGTGCCTGTTGGCCATCCGGATGTCTTCTTTAGAGAACTGTCTATTCATGCTTTCTGCCCATTTCTTCACTGGGTTATTTGTTTTTTGGATGTGGAGTTTGGGGAGCTCTTTATAGATTTTGGATACTAGTCCTTTGTCCGATATGTCATTTGCAAATATCTTTTCCCATTCCATTGGTTGCCTTTTAGTTTTGTTGGTTGTTTCCTTTGCTGTGCAGAAGCTTTTTATCTTCATAAGGTCCCAGTAGTTCATTTTTGCTTTTAATTCCCTTGCCTTTGGGGATGTGTGAATAGACATTTTTCCAAGGAAGACACACAGAGGGCCAACAGGCACATGAAAAGACACTTGACATCTTTAATCATTAGGGAAATGCAAATCAAAAGCACAATGAGATATCTCCTTACATTTGTGAGAATAGCTATTAAAAAAAAAGACAAGAAGTAACAAGCGTTGGCAAGAATGTGGAGAAAGGGGACCCCTTGTGCACTGTTGGTGTCAATGTAAATTGGTGTAGCCACTGTGGAAAATAGTATAGAGGTTCCTCAAAAAACTAAAAATAGAACTACTATAGGGCCCAGCAATTCTACTTCCAGGTATTGATGAAAAGAAAAGGAAAACACTAACTTGAAAAGCATCCCCATGTTCATTGCAGCATCATTTACAATGCCAACATATGGAAATTACCTTGTGTCCATTGATTATGAATGGATAAAGAAAATGTGATACTTTTATAGATATAGATGTAGACACAGATACATAGACATAGACATAGATATAGATATAGATATAGATATAGATACAGATATAGACATAGATACAGATAATATTATTCAGTCATGAAAAAGAATTAAATCTTGCTAGTTGTGATAATATGGATGGGCTTCAAGGGCATTATGCTAAATGACATAATTCAGACAGAGAAAGACAAATACTGTAGGATTGCTCTTATATGTGGGATCTAAAAAAAAAAAACCATAGATACAGAGAAGAGATTGATGGTTACCAGAGGTGGGGGATTGGGGGTGACAAAAATAAAATTTAGGGTTAAAAAGAAGAATAAAGGACTTATTCCTCCAGCTGCTAAGAGTACATTAGCAGCAAGTCCTCAGTTATCAACCCTCTTTGGAATTTTCTCAGCTCAAGAAAACTGCCTCATTTAAAGCCATCCCTCTTTCAGGGGCAGGCCTGTATCCAACAATCGTCATGAAGGTAGAAAGGCCCTGTTCTGTTGCCTCAACTTGGGACAACTCTGACAGGCCTGCTCAGCTTCAGAGCCCCTTGAGGCCTCTGTCAGGACTGCATCACAGCTCAGTCTCTCCCTCTGCTAAGTCCTGCACCCTTCCTCTCACTTCCACAACTGTTGGTTCCAAGGGCCCTCCCGAATAAACACCTGGCTGAGACTTTGCTTTCCAGGAAACCTAACCTACCCATATACGAAAGAATGAAACCTGAACTCCAAATAATCAACTGAAAAATTAATTTTGAATGCAAAGTTTAATAAAATGAAAATTAATTACCTGTGTTCTGGCACAATCTTCATATTTGGGATCCTTTATCCTAAAGCCAAAAGAAAGGGTTCCCACGCCCAGAACTATCGCTAACTTTCTGTCACATGTAAGTATATCACTTTGGGCAACTGGTTTTCCGTGATTGTTTGGTTAGTGTCCTCTACCAGACCTGAGTGCTGTGCCTTCTCCCAGCAAGTTTTGAAGGAGATTTGAGGATATCCCTCCTATTAGAAGAATCAATTTCTTGAGCAGACAATATCCCATCTACTTTATGAACATAACAGAATAAAAATATAGCCTTTCACCCTGAACTTCAGGTGAAAAAAATAGCATTATTTCAGAATAAGATTCTTCCTACAACGAGGTAGGGAAATGAGGTTGTTGGCCATAATTTTACCTGTCTTGTCTCCGTGATTCTGGAACAATACCCATTCATGCTGCTGAAAATAAAGACACAAGCAAACAATTCGACATAGGCAAACCTTTTATCCATTCAGGTTCATTCCACCTGGCTGTGTCTTCTACCCTGTCCTCCTCACTGTCATCAGCAGTCTTCTGCTTTTGTCATTTTTCACTGAGTACTTGGGTACCAGGGTCATGGTCTTCCTTTACACATCTAACTGAGCAATTTTTAATGTCCATAGGCAATAGGACACTGCCTCTTTGATACCTCTAGTTCTTTGAATCCACCCCATATTCAGAATCTGTGTTCCCCTTCCTGACCATACTGTTTCCCCAAAGAATATGGAATTGGTGATTGACTAGGCTACAGTTTTGGTGGAATCCTCAAGTATCCAGGCCCCTTTGTTCAGCATTCTCATTATGCTAAAAGACAGCTCTAGCTACCTACTTAGCTCCCTGACTAGATTAAAAATTCCTGAGATGCTCATAGATGATAACTTCTAAGATGGATGGATGGATGGATGGATGGATGGATGGATGGATGGATGGGTAGGTAGATAGAGGCACATGGGAGCTGATGGGTGTCTGCTGAATCCAACAAATGTCAGAAGTTGAGTCCCATCCAGCGCCACAATGCCTTCCTTTAGAAAACACACTGGCTTCTACTTGTTTGTTCACTTCTTAGGTTTGAAGACCTTAGTGGTGGAATCATAGATTATCAGATAAAACAAATGGAAATGGGGGTAAGGCTTGATTTTAAACCTAAAGCAGAGTCTGTTCTCAACTTCTCTCTCTCCCCTTTCTCTTTTTTGAGCATCATTTATTCATTTCATCTAATCTATGGACCCTTCGAATAGGAGGGTTACAAAGATGCATTTCTCAGAGGTAGTGTTCGGAGTAGCCTCAATACTCTGCCCTGCGGAAGTGAGAATGGCCATGGAGCTACAGAGAAGGCAATGATCCATTTACTCACTGTCTCTTTAATTGAATTTATAGGGAAATGCAAGGATGAAAGCATGGTCAGTTCCAAAAGAGAGGCTAAGATGGATCATGAGAGGTTTGAAAAGCAAGAGGTGAACATTTGTGCCTGAGGCTTACTACAAAGCAAGTTGGAGAGGATCTTAGAAAACCTAATCTCTATACTTTTTCTCTGGTTTTATGGGTGAGTTTTGCTCTATGGATTTCCCTTTGAGCTCTTCAACTTAATGGATGATTTGGGTATATTAAACCTTTGTAACAGTAGCTTTTGGTCCAGAGAGCAATCCTTTGAGCATGAGTAAAGCAAACTCAAGGAACAGACTCCAGGTTTGAAGCAGCATGCCAGAGAAGCACCGGCTGCCGTGTCCTCCTGTCGATGCCTGTACCTGCATTCTCAGTGCCAGAAGAACTGGGAAAACCAATAAGAGGGAGAAGAACCAGAGTTGTTTATGCCATGGGGAACTGCTGTAGGCTCCCTCTGTTATATCTCTTCATGCTCTTTGCCTCTTTGTTTCCATCACTCCGAACTCAGACTATTCTATTTCCTCAACCATTTACCGTGTCTCCAGGCATCTCGTCTTCAAAACACTAAAGATTTTTTCCACAAATGCCTTCCCAGAGCACAACTATCACCATTCCCCCTCTGTTTTGTTGGTTCCCTGCAACCAGATGAAGAAAATTCCCCAGCTTGGTATTCAAGGGTTTTCGTAACATGGGTAAGAAATTAAATGTGAGAAATTAAAACAACATGAAAGCATATAAAGTTAAAAGGGGACGTTCCCATCTATTCCTCTACCCCCTCCCTCTGAAGCAGCCATCCCAACAACTTCCCACTCATTTTTCTAGCCTTGTTTCTTCGGACTTCCTGTACCTCTCCAGGGCCCTAGCTAAACAAGTACCCCTGCCAACTCTACATATTTTTACTTGCTTTCCTGTTCCCAAGCCTTTACTCATAATATTCTTTAAACCTGGAATGTAATAGAATGTTCTTCCCTCCATCTTTATCCAAATTCTACTGATCCTTTGAGACCTAACTTCTGTGTCACTTGTTTTGTAATGCTTTTCCCAATCTATTTGTAAAGGTCCCTGCCTTCTCCTTTGACTTCCCATAGTGTTTCTTCTAGCTCCTGCTATAGCACCTGTTATTTTATTCTCTGGTTTTTGGGTGCCAAGCCAGACTCTGCTATTTAAACGTGAGCTCCCAGAGGTAGAGACCATTTCTCAGTTTCCGCTGGTGCCCCCTATAACCTTGGACCTTCTGTGCACATAGTGGGGATTCAATAAATTCTCAGGAGTATGAGAAAAGAGCCTGGAGCCTCCAGGCTGTGGCTCTGGCTTTCAGTTCACCTTTTAAAATGCCGGTGGCATCACCTGTGATGAGTGGGTTCTGTTAGCATCTCAGTTAAAGGATGTGGTGAGTCATCAGGGGCTTTTGGAACACTGGTTCCAGGTGACCCTCTGGAACACACAGTCAGAGCACGAAAAAAATAAACAACAACAAAAACAACAAACCCCCAAAGCCAAACAAGAAAACCAAAGTATCAAACTCCTGCTATTTTAAAGAGAACCATATGACTCTTTTCAAAATGTGGGGCTGAACAATCCCTCTCATTACTTCAATGAAACCAAAACAGACATTTAACTTCCAAAAAAACAAGAAGCCCCAAAGCCCCTAACCTTCCTTCCTCTGCCTTGGCAGGCTGCTTGCACAATGACTGTGTAGGGCTCTCTAGTGAATCATGAGTTTGGTTTCATTTTCTTTTAGCACAAGAAATTTGAAAGAAGTCATTTTCGGCATGAAGTGGGGGTGAAAGGAACAAGAGGGAAGGTCATCAGAGGGGAGACACTGGTCTCCGAGTGGAGGATGTCAAATCTACTTGCCTTCTGCATTAAAAGCAGTCCAAAGGATGGTTAATAGAAATTGACCATACCTACATAGGGCAGAAATACTTCCGAAACCACACACTTATTAATTTTTTGTATTTGGCTTAGTTTACACAAGTTCTTGTATAAAATAATGCAATAATAAAAGCCTAATCAGCTCCTAGGATCTCAAACATTACAATAAACTATCCCATTACCTGTTGCTGTGCAGCATGGATTCATCCACAGCAATTTTCATCCTATCTGTAGTTTTGCCAAAAAAATAAAATCAATCTCCCATCAGTCCCTCTTCCAAATGGTTAGATCATTATCAATCCATTTGTGAACTACTCCTACTTAAAGTTATTGCTAGAGCTATATCCAATGACAGTTAAAACAACTCAAAAACTCTTTAAACTATAAGGCTTTTCTCCAAAACTCTTTTACCTCATTTGTACTTGGACTTTCCATTATTTTTCAGTGATTTTCTATTCAAGTAAACTTAATTCATTCTCCAAACAAAACTAGTCTGTCTTGATAGTAGTATCAAGGGAAGAAAAGGGTTACTGAAAAAGTTGACTATAATTATGAGTTAGGAGAGAGATTATGAGATGCTGTGGGGAAGAAGAATTATGAGAAGGGAGATGGTGTGGGCAAGAGAAAATAGAAACAAAAAAGGTCTGGCACACTGCGAGGGTGGGGCAGTGATATCTGAGGCCATTTCTGCACAGGCATAATGGTGTGTGTCTTTGGAGAAGGCCAGTGAACAGTCCATAAGCATGGAGTTCTAACATTCGTACTGACCATGACTTTCCATGTCAGCAGAGATGCCAAGCTCTGTTCTCTATAACCAACAATGCCAACTGTGGCACGGCCAGGGGGAGCACTGTTCCTTACCTCCATGAAGAGCCTCACAAGCCACCCACAGACCTGGGGCTCATCTTCACCATTACCTGCTACCTCCATTAGTCACCAAGCCCTGCCTACTCTCCCTCCTAAATGCTTCTGATTCCCTCATCTCTCTCTCATTATTTCCATCCTCTGGCCTAGACTACTATACCATAATGGCCTTCTAATTAGTCATGCAATCTGTTCTGCACAGGATACTCAATCTGTCTTCCTAGCTTTTCAACTCCCCACATCCCAACCATCCTGACCTTTTCACTTTCCAAAATGCTCCTTTCCACCACAAAGGCCCTGAAAGCTATTTAAATAATTCCTTTTGCCTGCGATATTCCTTCCAGCCACACTCCCACCCAATGCCCCCTGTTGGATCTTTCTGATTTTAACTTGAGGCAGGGTTCCCTGGTATGTGCGCCATCAGTAATACAGAGGTGCACTTTTGTAATTGTTCAAAGCTCTCCTCTCTGTCAGTTTCTAAGTGCTCTGAGATCAGAGGTTGGGTTTGTCCTTGTATGTTCTTGTATAATATGGGGCTAAAACAAGAACCTATAGAATAAGGATTAGCTGAGTTAATTCAAGCAGACAACCGTGAACAGTACCTAACATATATATAGGGCTGTGTAAGCTATAGTCATAATAGTAATAATTGTCACAGTACCTAGAACAAAGTGTGTAGTCAATAAATATACGTTGAATGCATAAAGGAATGAATAAATTGATGGATGAACTAATGAAGTCACCAATGCAGAGGTCCTCCTTTTTTTTGAACCAGCTGTTACCAATAGCAGAGTACAGGAATGCTGTATGGAAAACATTCACAGAGAGGAATAACTGCTTTCTTCGCCTCCTGCCATTTACCATGATAAATGGTAAAAATAGCATTTTTGATTTCCTTTGATGTTTAATTTATTCTACTATGTTGTTAAATAAATACTCAAAGCAAGGAGATTTAGAATTAAGAGACAAAGGGATATAATATCACAAAGTATATTTCCAGGCTTCTTGATCTTGTCTTTATTAAATAAAATGTGTCCTTCTTAATGAGTGCCATACTCTCATTATTAACAAGCTAAATCCTTTAGAAAACCATGCATATCAGGTCGCCCATCCCAACAAACATTTATACAGAGATTTTCTTGTGTTTTTTTTTTTCTAATTTTTTTTTAATGTTTATTTTTTGAGAGAGAGACAGAGAGACAGCACAAGCAGGGTATGGGCAGAGAGAGAGGGGGACACAGAATCCGAAATACACTCCAGGCTCTGAGCTGTCAGCACAGAGCCCAATGGGGGGCTCAAACTCACAAACTGTGAGATCATGACCTGAGCCGAAGTCATATGCTGGACTGACTGAGCCACCCAGGCACTCCTATAGAGAGATTTTCAAACTATATTGCCAAAAGGGGAAGCTTTTCACCCCTTTGTTCTGGTATGTTCCATGTTTCAGATTTCTCAATGTTTTCAAGAGAAAGACATCAATCACATAACGGTACATTGCACTCTACTGGTCTAATAGAAAGAGAAAATAGCACAAATCAGCCTGGGCCTCTAGCATGGTTCTGTAGTTGTAGAATTGACATACCAATCATGGGCACCTGGGTGGCTCAGTCGGTTAAGTGTCTGACTTCGGTTGAGGTCATGATCTCATGGTTTGTGGGTTTGAGCCTCGCGTCGGGCACTGTGCTGACAGTTTGGACCTGGAGCCTGCTTCGGAATCTGTGTCTCCCTCTGCCCGTGTCCCACCATCCACCCCCACCACTTGGGCTCTGTCTCTCTCTCTCTCAAACATAAATAAACATTAAAAAATATTTTTAAAGAAAGCCTGACATACCAATCAAAAACTACAAGTTGGGAGAAGTGCCTCCTTGTCAATCCAACTGTGCGAAATCCTATCTGACAAAGTTTTGTTTGTTTATTGTCCATTAAGGCAGACTGTAATAATATTGTTAAATTATTTTGCTACAAAGAGCTTATTCAGATTTAGAAACAAATACTGTGTCATCACATTGGCAATGAAACATCTGTCCTTATTCTTTCCCTCCTGTGGAGGAAAGGTTGTGTTCCTTTCTCTAATGTTAACTTTTCTCCTGTTGTCTTGGACCCACCTATTTCTGCCTCTGAACTCTGTGATAATTCATACTTCGTATTTTAAGTTCAGTCATCAATTTTGGAAACTAGTATTTAATTTAAGAGTTGTGATAGTTATAAAAAATAATTCTAACAAATAAGTTGTCATTTCTTCACCTTTGCATATTTAAAACTAAAAAATGGTATGCTGAATTCCATTATGGAGAATGAGGAATGCCAGGATTGTTTTTTGGTTTTTGTTTTTTCCTTTTGAGGATAAACTTAACCTGGGAATTTTTGTTATTGCTGCTGAAGCTGCTGCTGGTACAACTTTAAAACCTCGAGAAATATTAGTGATAATAACAGCAATTGAATTACAATGATGAAGAACAGCATGATAAAATTATAACCGTTTCATGTTTATTTATTTTTTCTATAGACATATAATTTATGATAGCCTATGTTTTCTCATTTAAGCCTAGGTTTTCTGTATTTAACATCATATAATTTATATTTATAAATAAATATAACTGACCTGTTTTTCTGTGGAGCAAACTGGATCTGTACCCAAAAGTGTTGACGTCCTGGACCTGTGTGGGAGCTGAGGATGGCAAAGTCCTCAGACCTTCTGGGTTCCCAGGTGGAAAAGGTGAACTCTTTGAGTGTCCACATTCACTTCTATCCATGCCAGATGAGTGGAGAGCATCCTGAGCTTTCTTCTTTTCCTTCTTTAGCATATTGACCAGAATATCTGAAACTTGATTAAGGATTTAGTGACTCATGCTAAGTTGCAATGATCAAAACACTGTTTCTGGGGCACCTGGGTGTCTCAGTCAGTTAAGCATCCGACTTTGGTTCAGGTCGTGGTGAGATCACCCCTATGTAGGGGTTCTGTGCTGACAACTCAGAGCCTGGCAACTGCTTCGGATTTTGTGTCTCCCTCTCTCTCTGCCCCTCCCCCTCTCACCCTCTGTCTCTTTCTCTCTCTCTCTCTCTCAAATATAAATAAACACTAAAAGAAATCACTAATGTCTCAATTGAGGTTAATATTCCAAATAATATTTGCTATTTTTCACATGGTAAAGAGACCACTAAAGGAAGACTTCAACTTCCTGAAGTCATTTATCCAGTTACAGACAGTTTAGGAAGCTAGTCAATATGGCATCATTATATGAAAAATTAGCAATCCCAAGGTGTTTAAAATATAAAGACTTAAAATTTTTATGAAAGGGTTTATAAGAAATGAACACTTAGTAGGAGCAGGCAGTGGAGCCATGCATGTATCTGTGAGTAAGTAAGACCTGAATCCAGGAAACTGCTCAGGAGGCAGCAGGAGCAGAGAGGGAGAACACCAGAGTCCGCCCAGCTGGCGGACCAGCCAAATCGGTTCTGGTGGCCAGAGCACCCCCACATTCAACACATGTTTGCATAGCATAGATTCAAATGGGACTTGAAGTCACTTAAAAAAATCCCTAAATCTTGGTCCCAAATGCAACTGAAAAGAGATGAATTCTTATTACAGATACATTACTTTAAAATGCCCCTCTTGCAGGCCATTTCAATATACTAGGTGCACTGATGATAACATCACTGCATTCCACCCCACTTTGCTGTTCTTTCGGGCTCAAGATGCTGAGAACTCTGAAGAATCTCGGCCACCACTTGAGAACCTCAGAACTCCGCCATCCCCAGAGATGGCTTCACTAAGATAGGAGTGAGGAAATATGGATGTGGTGGGGAGAGAAGACTGCTGCTCAGACGCCTGCTCAGACTCCATTTTCCTCCTCAGCTTTGACTCCAACTTCTTGGGAGGTTTCTGGAAGTGCAATCACTTTTTCTCTCACAGTCCTTGATATGGCTTCTTCTTTGCCTCAAAAAACCAGGTCCTTACCAGAGGTGGTATCTGGGCCTTGTCCTAACAGAGAAGAACAGGGATCTGCCCACATCTTCCACTCCTTCTCATACGGAATTGATTACCAAGAGCATCAGGGGCTTCCACTGGTTCACACGCTGCAGTGGCAACATCCAGTCACTCACTCATTCAATGGTATTCAGTGGAGTTGTACTATGTGCCAAGCACTGTTCTAGGCACAGGGATGGAACAATGAAAGGGTATATTGGCTTCTTGCTCTCACAAAGCAGATGTCCTACTGGGGAAAGACAGATTTCATGCACATGAACCAAACATTAGAGAATGAAAGGGCTGGATAACTAATTTTAAAAAGGTCAAGAGGGCTGCCAGGTGGCTCAGTTGGTTAAGCGACCAACTCTTGATTTCAGCTCAGGTCACGACCTCATGGTTTGTGGGATGGAGCCCCTGCATTGGGCTCTGGGCTGACAGTGTGCAGCCTGCTTGGGATTCTCTCTCCCTCTCTCTCTGCCCCTCCTCCACTCGTGCTTGCTCTCTCTCTCTCTCTCAAAATAAATAAACATTAAAAAAAATAACAGGTCAAGAATGACTGAGTGGCTACTCTACATTGGGTGCTCACAAAGGACTTCTCTAATGACATTTAGGCTGAGATCTGAATGACAGGAAGCAGTGGCTGGAGGAAGAGTATCTCAGCAGAGTTACTGGCTAGTGCTAAAACCCTAAGGAGAAGGGCCTTGGCAGTTTTACCACCCAATGGACATTTGGCCGTGTCTGGAAGCAATGTTGGTTGTCATACTGCAGTGGGGGGCAGGTGCTGTTTCCGAAGCCTAGTGGGTAGAGGCCAGAGAGGCTTCTAAACATCCTACGATGCACAGAGCAGCCCCCACAACAGGGAATTTATACAGCCCAAAGTGTCCATAGTGCCAAGGACGAGAAACTTGGTGTTAGAACAACAAGAAGGACACTATGATCAAAGCCTAACATATTTGGGATAGAGACATAGTACGTGAAATCAGGGGCTTGGCAGACACACAATCACGTAAGGCCCTGTGATCCAGAGTAAGGAGTTGAGGTTCATTCTAAGTATAGCAGGCCCTGGCAGAATTTAAGCAGAGACAGACAGTGTTCTGAGGTACATTTCATAAAGATCAGAGTACGGATTTATCTTCTTGGCTGCCTTCCTTCTTCCCCACCTTTCCTTTGTCTTCTTCCCCTGCCCATTCCGTTGAACTTGGGCCTTCGTTGTGCGAGGTACTAAATGACATGCTGTTTGTTACATGTTTAGTGAAGGGCAGCCTGAACTTTATTCATACTGATAATGTCACTGAAATGACACCATTTTCTCTCCCTTTCCAAGAAGAATGTTCAGTGTCATTCACTGTCATTTTGGTTGCATTACTGTCTTTTGCTGAGCTCAAGTATTACCACCTGTTTTTCCTACAGACCAGGTCTTTCTCATTCCTCCTGTCAGTCTTCACCTTGGTGGTTCTACAGACAGGATATGAAAATATCCTCCAACCTGGCTATGAGAAGCTTTGAAATTTCAGCAGTCTTTCTTGGTCATTAGCCGTTTGATAAGTATAAGCTTTGTGATGAGTAAATCTGAGCTGCTGTTTTTCCTTCTGAATTTGCCCACCGTGTACAGAGTCCCACCTCCCACCATGTAACACCACAGTGCTCAAAGCACCTGCTAGTCACTCACCTTACCGGCTTTGGCCACCACTGTGAGGTTGGCAGGGCAGGCTTCACGGTCCTACTACTGAGGGGTAGGAAAGAGTTTTGCTGAATAGCTGTAGAGCGAATGCATGAAGAGAGAGGATGTCAATCCAGGTGTGAACTTCAGGTTCACCGATCTTTTCACCATGGCTCCTACACGCCAACACTCTGAATATGAGTCTCACAAGGAGGAGACCCTGCTCAGGTTGTTCTTGGTCAACAAAGACCGAGGGCAGCCCCACACGAGCAGTGGTACCTGGATTTGGCAGTCAGTCAGGGAGATGAGGTAAGTCTCTCTGTCACTCTCTTGTCTAAGTAAACATACATGTGTAAGCCCAGACTGTTCCCTGGCTGTCCCTGGCTCACCCCTCCTATGGGCACACACATTCAGAAGCCCAGAGGGGGATTAAGAATTGGTCGGAGTGTTTAGCGGGAGCAGATCCCAAAGACAATCAAAGCTAGGAAAAGAAGCAGAGCTCAGACTGGGACTGGGGCTGAGGCTGAGTCCTGGGCTGGGAGCATCCCTGGAGATGGACAGGGTAAGAGGGAAGAAAAGGAATGCAGGGTGAGACTGTGGGCAGTGCTCACAGACAAGGCCTCGTGTAGCAGAGTAATACATGGCTGACCCTACTGCTGCTGGCTGGCTGATAAAGGAGCTAAAACTCACTTGGATCAGGCATACGGGGTCTGCTAATACTCGGCTCAAAGTAGAGACTGAGGTCAATCAGGCAGTGTGCCTACCTTGTATGTGGTCTGCTTTTACCTCTTTATTAGTGGATGTCCTTCATGTATGTTCTTTTCACGCATTTTTCACATTGACTGAAGCTAAAAGACCCGTTGGTGCTTTTTAAAAACGAACAAACAAAAACACCTGTCTGTAAGAACTGACCAAAATAACTTCTTATGCATGTTTCAAGTCTGCAAATGTACCGACAATGTCAAATCTTGTACGAGAAGCTTGAAAGATAAGACAAGAAACAATACCAAAGAAATGCTGTGGAGACCTGAGGTCTAACCCACCCAACAGGGGCTCTTCAGAGGTAACCACCCACCCAGTCCCACTGTAGGCAGCTCCCTGCTCTCAGACCCCAAACACACTGCCTCCTAGAGCCAAAAAGGTTTCTATCTTGAACACTCTTCACTCACTTCCAAATTTGGGAACATCTGTAAGTAGAACCCGAAGCAGTAGATCTGGCTTTTAAATAAAAAGTTACATTTAAATCAATCTCTGCTCTTCATAAGCTAAATACCATTTGTCAGTTTTCAGCCACCATTTGAGTTTCGCCCACACACCAGCCACAAATTCTGGGCCATGGTGAGGCTGTGGTCAGCCCAGCGTCCGGTCAGTTAGCTAAAGATAACCCGCTAACTTTTTGGCTCAGAACTGTAACAGAAAGAACACAGCAGAATAGTCCAAAAATATATATTTTCTACAAAATTTAATGTTAAGAGATGGTGTGAAAAAGACCACACTTTTCAATAAACTGAAATATTCCCCCATAATGTAAATGTATCTGGCTAAAAACAAAGTAATTTTTTTTTCTTTTATAACGACTGTGTTTTTCACTAGCCACTACATTTTGTTTGTGGAAGGGACCTCTTCTAAATGAAAAGAAGCAGTGTGAACCGGAAGCAGGGCGGGGACCTAGGTGATGTGGCCAGGGGAAGACATGGAATTGTGCTCACTTCCTCTTTTAAGCCAGTAGAGGGTAAGTTCCTAATCACTTCAGAAAGGATACTGATTTCATTATCCCTCTGCTGTAGAAGGTCTCGTAGCTTTTTATATTCTTCCTCTTTTAATGGTTCTTGGCAGTCTTGATCTTTGATTTCCGAAGAGACTGTGCTTTTTCCATGGATCTTCTTGTCATTCAATAGTTTCTGTAAGATGAAATAAGAGCTTAGAGTCCATATCTCTTTTCTTTTTTTTTCTTTTAAACGTTTATTCAGTTTTGAGACACAAAGAGAGACAGAGCGTGAGTGGGAAAGGGGCAGAAAGAGAGGGAGACACAGAATCCGAAGCAGGCTCCAGGCTCTGAGCTGCCAGCACAGAGCCTGACATGGGGACCAAACCCATACAGTGAGGTCATGACCTGAGCCAAAGTCGGCAGCTCAAATGACTGAGCCCCCCAGGCATCCTGTCTTTTCCAAATTTCTTAGTTTCTTGGACTTTTTTCCCCTTTGACAATTCTTTGCACAAATCAGGCATGAATGTCCTTTCTTGCCTCCTTGTCTCTGCCAATGCAGCTGCCTTAGCTCCATGTGTCTTCTCCTTCTCCCTGCCTCTCTCCCCTCCCCTTCATCTTCTCTGCTACCATCTCTCTCCTTCCCTAAACTTGGAAATTCTTACTCAAACATTATCTCCTCTTGAACTTCTTTCTCCTTCTCCTTAACCCCATACCATTTGATTTACACTTTAAACAATAGCACTTATGATGTGTTATAATTATTCTTTCCATAGATGTCCTCTTCGTGACCTTTCTTATTCAATTTTGCTTTCCCGGGGCTTGGCCCATAGAAGACTCACAACAAATGCTTATCATCATAGTGAAGAATGCCAAATCACAAGTGAGGTAGAAATAAAGGTTAATGATATTCCCACTGTGTCATCATGAAAGGGTAAAACATAAGGCAGAGAAAAACTGAGGGTTTATATAGATAAATCTAATCTGCTAGGGAAAATGCAGGACACAACTTTCTTGATGTATCTTGAAAAGAAATGGTTCTTGAACATGGAATTATTCTGTGTACAAGGTAGAGATTCCTGGAAAAATAACTACAAGTTATTCACTGGCAGGCAAGATATGACCTCTGAAGAAGTTCAATAAGCCCAGCTTTGTTTGAAGATCATGCCATTCAGGACATGAGAAGCTGGATCTTAATCTCTTACAGGGTTATAAGAGTTGGTCAACTAGCAAACTGTATTGCAGTTTCAACATGGCAGACAATGGCTTCTACTAGAGGAAATGTTTAAATTTACCTTTAAATAATGGAAACAGTGATGAATTTTACGCATATCAGTGCCAACCTCTAGTCTACTCTCCGGATCTTGGTCTTCCAAAAAGGAGGTTATTAGTTTTTCCAGCCTAAAAATACATAATGTATGAGAAGCAACTGTGAGCTGAAACTTTAGAAATTTTAATGGTATTACTTGGTTGGTTAACATTTGAAGTACAGGATACTGTTCCCATTTCTTTATGAAAATATAGTTATCTGATTTAACTATAAAATGTAAGGGGAAAGAAACATATTGACAAAGTGAAATCTGAAATGATGCAACTATTTGACTAATTTCCAATAAGTTTTCATACACGGCTTTCAATTTGAGTCATTTGATTTCTACAAAACATGCCCTCTGGCCAAGCTGAATTTCCATGCCTCTATGCCTAGCTACCACATTGCCAGAGAAAGTAATACAAAAGTTTTCTTTTTATTAGTTTCATTAAAGATTAATGCACTCCACCTCAGCTGGGACCTCAGTGATGCTCCACAACCCTGTTAACCCTCCCTGGTTGACTTATTTTTTTAAAAAGCTTTTATTTAAATTCAAGTTAATTAACCTACAGTGTAATACTAGCGACAGGTGTACAATGTAGTGATTCCTTACTTCCATATACCACCCGGTGCTTAAAAAAATGGGCAGAAGACATGAATAGACATTTTCCCAAAGAAGACATACAGATGGCCAACAGACACACGAAAACATGCTCACCATCACTGATCATCAGGAAAATACAAATCAGAACTACAGTGAGATATTATCTCACAACCATCAGAATGGCTAAAATCCACAACACAAGAAACAACAGATGTTGGCACGGATGCCATGAAAGAGGAACCCTCTTGCACTCTTGGTGAGAACGCAAACTGGCGCAGCCACTCTGGAAAACAATATGGAGGTTCCTCAAAAAGTTAAAAATAGAACTACCCTACAATCCAGCAATTGCCCTACAAGGTATTTACCTAAAAGTTCTAATCCCTGGTTGACATATACTCTTCACAGAGGCTGTTCCAAGACTTACCACGGCCCTCAAGCCTACCAAGACTCTCATTCTGCCAATACTGTAACTTCCCGCTCGACAGAGAAAGTCAGAGCTGTTCTGAGGACTCCTCCGATTTGCTCTTCCGTCACCTCAGAGCATCTCTTCCTCACTACTCAGGCCCTCTTCTTCTTTTACATATTTTGTGTAATATCTTTCCTTCTCCTGGCAGTTCTTGCCCCCTGGGCTCCCTTAAGGCTTCTCCCTGGGTTACCTCCTATTAATCACCTCCTTTCTCTTACCTCATTATCACCTCTCCATACTCTTTCCCCTCTGCTTATAATGATGGTCAGATTTTTTCCTATTCTAAGATGAAACAAAATAGAAAACAAAACACCTGTCCTCGGCGGGACCATCCAACCACTCTATTCTGAAGTCCTAGTTCAGTTTATGCACTTGTGTGCTTACTACAGTCTCCATTGTACTCCAGAGCCAGTGTAGCGCCTTAGCTCTCCAGTAGTTTATAAGCTCCACGAAGCAGTGCTTGGCTCTCATTCATCCTTGTGCTCCCCTCCCCGACCCGTATCTAGAGCGTGCACACTTGAAGTTCTCAGTACAAATGTGTTCATTAGTTAACGGATTCATTTCCAGGGAAATTATTCTCCTCTGTGTTGGGATGGAATGCTTTATAAGGAAGGTATAAGGACGGCAATCAGTATCTAAGATGCTAAGTATCATAACAGAGCAGCAGCATATCTTTCTCACATTATTATGAAAACATTTGCATACTATCGGCATCTTTTTTTTTTTTTTTTTTTACCTGTATACATTTCCCTTCTGCTGTTAGTATCAGCCCACTCAAACTAGATGTAATGATTTCCATCTACAGCAGCTTTGGATTTCATTTTTATTTCTTCCTATAATCTGTGACATGTGACAGCTGATATTTACAGGTGTGAGACAATTTATATTATAATTTTTTTATGGAGTTTCTTCAGGTGGAGGAATACTTGTCATTTGCACTATTTGCTGATTGACATGTTTCTTTGTAGAACAGAGCTTCAAACCACCAGACACACAAAGAGATTCATTTCTGATACAAAGATTTTTTATGGCTTTTTATATAAAATATTATAAAAATACATGTTTATGAGAACAATTTCAAACAATGCAGATATGAATAAAGCAAATGTGTCTCTCTGGTTTCCTCTCCCCAACACCCTGCCATCATTTTCACCTTCTTTATTCACTCTCAATACCTTGGGAAATCTACTGCTAATAGTTGAAATATGTTCATCTAGCTCTTAACCAAGGCGTCTACCTATACCCATGTGTTTACAGATTTTATGTTGCTTTTTACAACACAGAGATCACATTCTGAATAGTATGCACCATGATTTTTCTAAACAATTTATCACAGATAATCTTCCATTTCACGTCATTTTTGTCCTCATTTCATAACATTTTAATGCATTAATATATTTCATTATTATATACTTCATTTTAATAGTTACATAGTATTCCATAGCATGGGTGTGCTGATCCTCTCATGATGAACACTCATTTGACATATTCATAGTTGCTACTTTCCTCTGTAACCTATGAGGAGGACTGGATCTACAATTCCCACCCAACCAGGCTTCAAATGTTTACCTACTTGTATTTTCCCTGAACCCGTTTCTCAGAAATTCTGGAGCTCTTAAAAATCCCTATTAGTTCTAGGACATACCCACTCTTTAGAGTAAAAAAAAAACATTTGTGATTTTCAGTATATATACAATGTTCAACAGATACTCTCAGGTTAGAAGCAATGATTAATCTATTCTTCCTTTTGGCTTTTTCTTTAGAATACAATTTCTTCTCTATAGTTTGTTCAGAAAGCATATATTCTAGGAAACATCCCATGAAGGAGGGCCAAAGTGGAATCCTAGTCCACAAGAAAGCACTGTAAGAAATAAGCCTGCTGATTAGCTGAGTGACCACACACAGATCATTCAATCCCGCTAGGCTTTGGCTACTCCATCAAGACTCTTGTCCTGAACAGTAATAGTATAGGCTTACAAGGAGGACTAGGAACTTCCACCTAAATGAAAGAACTGGGTTGCTCTACCCTTTCTAGTACAAAACTAAATCTGGTACAAAACTAAGAATGAAGATCAGGCCTTTTGATATGCAAGTTTTTTTTCTCAGTGCTTCAGACCATAGAGCCTCTTTTGATAAGAAAAATGCCTGGGCTTTCCTTCATACCTTTGATTTGTTGTAGAATTTATTTCCTTAACAACCAAGGACTTGGTCTAACAATTAAAATGCAGAAAAATGCCTAATTCAAATGTTCCTAATGTACTCCTCTAGTAGTTAAGAGTGAACGATTGACCCCAAATTCCCTGCATTTTCCTATCTCCCAAAATAGTTCCCAAGTTCATACCTAGTCACTGCCCCTGCTGAGGGCTCTCCCAGATGCCAGAACACTGCTGGATAGTGAAGAACTGTTTGCAGAAAAGGCTCTTTAGGGAGGTCAAATGATTATAATAAAGTCCGTTCTTTAGGAAAAGCCCAAGTAAACCAAAAACTACTTTTTCTCTGCTTTCGCTAGGAGAAAGAATCCTAGGGGAGAAGTAAAAGTAAATGTATGCCATTCAGTTCTCATCCATATGGACAGGAAAGATCATAGATAATCTACCTGTGTTGGAAGACATAACCTGGCTAATGGCAGGTGACTGACAGGTGTCTGGTGACTATGCGAGATGCCTCTGACACCTGTAGCCTAGTCCAGCGACTTGACTGTACTAAACATTCAGTATCTGAACACATAACAAGAACTGACCATATTTCCTATGTGATTTACCTCCTTGAGACCACTTCATCCCTCTCTTTCTGTTGCCAGTATTTCTTGCCAAAAAATGAAGTTTGTCTGCAGCCACATTTTGGTGGGAATTTAGGTTTAATAGTGTGAATAAAAAGGCAGAGCAAGTTAATTATCATTAAAAGTAGCTAATATTACTTGAGCAAGTACTAAATGCTAGATACTATTCTGTACCTTTTAAATACACCATTTCCTTAATCTTCACAACAACTAGGTGAGAAAAGTACTATTATCATCCCCTTACCTTAGGTGAGGAAACTAAGGTACAAAGGGGTTGAATATCTTGACCAAGGTCACACAGCTAGCAAATGGCAGAGCTGGCATTCAAACTCAGGCAGGTTAACGTCAGAATCCGAGGTTTTAATCCCTATAGTTACCATACTATCGCAAAATTACTAACTTCATTTAAATACCATGCTGGGTAATGTATATCTAAAGGGAAATAACATACTTATGAGAATTCTTTGAGGAGGTAACTAGTTGAATAGATAAGCAAGAAATACCTGAGCAGTAGTTGCTTAGATCTTAACAAAGCCACTGACCAGCTTGGTTAATAAAAACAAGAGAAGTTGAGAAAGAATCAGAATGCCCCACATTAGCATATTAATTAAATTATTGCACCATTATGTACATAGTTAAGCAACTATTTAAAAAATGGTGAAAATGTGTATTTATTGACATTAAAAATATTTATGCTATATTATGATAGGTAAACAATGAATCCCTTTACAGTACACTATAACACACCCAAAAAGACAGAAGATAAGAAATAAAAAAAGGGAAGGAAGGAAGGAGGGTAGGAAGGAAAGAAGGGAGGGAGAGAGAGAAAGAAAGAGAGAAAGAGAAAAAGGAAAGAAGGAAGGAAGGAAGGAAGACAGAAAGAACAAAAGAAAGAAAAGGAAAGAAAGAGCAGCAATCCTGAGACTTCTGTCCAGTTGCCTTTGGCTTAAGAACATTTATTATCTCACTGTGAAAAGAGACCAGTGATCCAAACTAAACTTGCTCTTCTGAAACATTCTTATGATTATGTTACATTTAACTGTTTATTAAATTAAAATCATTTATACATTGAGGGTGATTATGATGTTCTCATTATTCTGAATTAATCTTTGTTAAAAAAAATTCTATGAACATGTTCCCGTCAGTATTAGCTTCTAAACATGGGTTAGAAACCCTATGTCTATGGTACTGGTTGTGAGAAACCTGGGAGAAAAGAGGAATGGGCATTCCTAAGAGCATACCTAACCTGGGGTCCTCAACCACAGGAATGACTAAAGGAGTTATGTCCCAGGGTGGGGGGTGGGGCAGGGGAGCATGCCTTCATAATTGAGGGACAAAGATAACAGAATTGTCCTACAGCACAATTTTATTCCAGGGAATTTACAAAAACAAGGCTAGGGATTCCAAAGCAATGGGACCTTGTCCTCTGATATTGAGGTGGAAAGAACAAGGCAATAAATATCCCTATTGGTGGGTCAGGGCTATTTTGTGGTAGAACCATGGAAATGCCTAGTATCGCTGAGCTGACGGCTCTTAGGTCATCTGGCTTCTCATGGGTTCTGAGGCAGGAGTAGGCAGCTTATTCCAAACCACTAGGGAGGCGTTCTGATATAAAAACCTAACTGATATTAATTATACCCCAAAGCATCAAAACCTGCCTGACCTCTACCAATCATTTTGCCACTAAAGATGGCTCCATCAAGGATGGGTTGTTTCTTGGGGTGCCTGGGTGGCTCAGTCGGTTAAATATCTGACATTGGCTCAGGTCATAATCTCACGGTTCATGGGTTTGAGCCCTGTGTCAGGCTCTGTGCACACAGCTCAGAGCCTGGAGCCTGCTTCAGATTCTGTGTCTCCATCTCTCTCTGCCCCTCTCCTGTTCACACTCTGTCTCTCTGTCTGTCTCTCTCTCTCTCTTGCTCGCTCTCAAAAAAAAAAAAATTAAATAATTTTTTTTTTTTTAAGATGGGCTGTTTCTTGATGGGCTTAAGTAGTGTGGATGCTGACAAACTATGGTTACATACTAACATGAGCAACGATCTCAGAAAGAACTGGAAAATAGTGATAAAGACCTAAGAAGAAACTTGATTATTCTTAACTTCTAGGAACATGAAAACCAAATAGGTGGGATGGGAGAATAGTTACACAATTTAAAAAATTGACCATGGTAGATAAGAAATGCAGCTGAACTGTTAGCTTGAAGGATCTCAAATTTTAACTAATTCATCAACCTCTGTTGGTCACAAATTTCTCATTTGGAAAACGTGTGAAATAATATCATCTCTAAACTCTTTATGCTCTATGAAATAAGATATTGCAAGGAAAAAACAGAGGATATTTATTGTCTTATTTATTGACCATCAATGCCTTGAGATTCAAAGTGTGAACAGTAAGTCAACTTAAAGGCATCACCTGGGAACCTCTTGGAAATGCAGAGTCACAGGCCCCATCCGAGACCTACTGAACAAGAACTCAGGCCCCATACCAGACCTGCTGAATCTGCACTTCAGCAACATTCCTGGGTCATCTAAATGCACATTAATATTTAAGAGGCATTACTAATGAGGCAATCTATTGTTGAACGTTTTTTTAAAAAATTTTTTAATTTTTTTCTTTAATTTTATGTTCAAGAGAGAGAGAGAGAGAGAGAGAGCGAGCGAGCATGCAAGCAGGGGAGGGGCAGAGAGATGGAGACAGAATCTGAAGCAGTCTCCCGGCTCTGAGCTGTCAGTACAGAGCTCGATGCGGGGTTTGAACTCACGAGCAGTGAGATCGTGACCTGAGCTGAAGTCGGGTGCTTAACCGACTGAGCCACCCAGGCATCCCATCTATTGTTGAATGTTGAGTCAGGAATATATATGTGTCTTTTCAGCCCTGGAAACCAAACAATGACTTGCAATGTTAAAGAGTAACATCCCTTGATGGTCAACTATGTCCTGGCCACTGTGTGTGTGTTTTTTTCATTTAATTGGAAAAAGAATTAGAGAGAATCTCATAGTCTGGTTCTCTTTATAACTGCCTTTCTCCAATTATTTTATTACTACTTTTATTGAAAATCCATTACACGTCAGAAACTCACATATGCCTTTTGTTATTGATCTGTACCATAAGCCTATAAATTATTTTCCCTCCTCCATAGATGAGGACAGGAGAGCTCAGAAGTCAAGTAACTCGCATCCTGTTACAAATTTAGAAAACGGGATTTAAAAACAGGTCTTTTGAATCAGAAATATCCACTCTTTGTGCACATATCACAAAGCCTCTCAATCAATTCAGCAAAATACCTTGCACTTGCCATAATCCCTGTTATACTAAGTTTGTACTGGCCATTCAAACTTTTTTGTAGATTTTTTTATTTTTTAATAAATAAAGATGCAAACCACAAGCTCAACTTTGTGTCTGGCAACTCAAAGAAAAGAATTTTTAACAGGATGTGACAGTGAGGTTCTTGAGACCTAATGGTGGGGGGCAAAGGAAGCCTTTATTTTGACTTTGCTAACATGACAGGCCTCTTTTCTGCAGTGTGACCGCTAAAACATACAGTGTTGGGATAGCATGTAATTTACAAAAAGAAAGTTCTGATAAGAACAAAACTTTCACAATTTATGATTAACTACAATCCACAGGACACGAAAAACTGAAGGCTGAAAGTGTGCCAACAGGACCATGACCAAAGGAAACTATACAAATATTTTTCAGGGTCATTAGTTTCATGTTTATTTTTTGTTAGATTCTGCTGAAAGCAGCATTCCCAATTGGCTTAAAGGTGGTTACTTCAAGAGTTTTTTTCTTTTGGTCTGTGACAAGTATTATATACATTACACACTCCCCCAGCTCTAATCAGTAAGTGAAAGACATGGACCCTCATGTGCAAGGAATTGAGTTCAATGTCAGCCACTTTGTTGGAATCAGCCCTTTTTAATAACAGTAGGCGGCCAGAAAATTCATGGTTTCTGTGTTGCAGAGGAAATTCCTATGCAGAGTTTACCTTCAAGATTTGTCTCAGTAATGAGTATTTCCTTGACCTCTATAAAAGCTCAGTTCTATGGCACCTCAAGTGTATAGCTGCACAACTGCTTGAGACTCCAGTGTTTTAAAATGGCAACTGTGAAAAATCCACATCAAAACCCACACTCGTTTGCCTCTTTAATGGTGAATGTATGGCCTATTTATAGGAAAATGCATTTGCGGCCATGTACTTCAGTTTATGGAATTTTCAAACACTAATTTGAAATAATTTTTAAATAAACTAAAACAACTTTGAAGATACTGAAGACTTTTGATTTTTGTTTTTGTTGTTGCTTTTTTGTTTTTTTTCCCCCAGCACTTTAGTATTTTTTAAAGGCATATTTTAAAAGCTCTTTTATAATGCAATGATGAAGGCTTTTGAGAAGTTTAAAAATTGATTCTGATTTTGTCAATCCAGATATTCACATACCCAATTTAAAGGCACATATTTCTTGAAATGATCAAACATTTTACCTTAAGTAGACATAGAAAGGTTCAGTGGTTTAGCACAAATGTAAATAAGAAATGAAAATAACATAAACTCATCAATCTACAGATACTAATAACCACCTCTTTAAATTCTGTATGGATCTTTTGAACTCTTTGTTTGCTATAGGCAAACACTATGTGATTTGTGTTTCCTACAAACATGAATCTCATCTACATAAATCCATAATAAATGAGAAACTGACTTGCAGGAAAGAGAACGGTGGCATGGTAGGATGGGGGTAGAGAGGCTAGTTAGCGAGCAGCACTGCTCGAGGTAGGAATATATTATAAAAGACAAGTCACATTTGGGAAGGCAGCAATAACAGTCAACAGAAACACGGTAGAAAATGTTTCCTGCCATTGCAGCAGAGGCTGAAGGAGCTGAGAGAGAAGTTAAAACAAGTAGAAAGAGATAGATGCCTAAGGCAAGGAGAAAAAGGCCAATTGGATTACAGTGTGCAGAAGCTACCAAGAAAGCCCCTCTGAGCACTTTGGATGGTGAGGACATCAAGTGTGGGGAATGAGGAAAGACAGGAGAGAGTGGGGAGAGTGGCAGGAAGGGAGCAGGTGGCGGGTGGTGGTGGTTTGGGGGGACAGGGATAGGAAGGTGGGGCAAGGAGAGGAATGGGGTGGAGAGGAATGGGGACCTCAGTGGATAAAACCTATGGAACAGAAGTTGACTGGGAAATTTGGAGGAATAGGGCCTTTGGAAATGGACTGGGCTTTCCCACTGTTACATGTCTCCATGGTTAGTTTTCCATTGACAGATTCTCCTGCCAGTCCATTAATTTGAAGGCATAGTGAGAGCTTTATCCGCCCCCTGCTCCAACTCTCTGAATTCCTTTTCTATAATTCTGTCTTGCATGAAATTATATTTTTAGATAACACTGAACTTTAGAGATAAACATTTCTCAGCTGGTTCCTTTAGCAAAAATTTTAAACAACAGCCTTGGTTTATTTATATACAAAAATGCAGAACATATATATTATTTTAATGAAAAAGTTGTAAAAATTTCGAAAGATTTTAAAAGATTTTGTTATGTAAAAATACAAAGTAAATCCTTGTGGATATGTTTCCATTTCATAATAAATAATTAGTATTATTCTATCATATGGAAAATGGTATACAGCTGTTTATAAAACATGTGTATGAAACATATATGAAACATATGTATATGAAACATGTATATGAAACGTGTGTTCATGTAATATAAATCTAGAACAAATTTATGTAAATTGAGCCATACGTTATCACTCAGTTCTACATTAAATTAAAGATGGGTTTACAAAGTTAACAAGAGACCCTAAGACGCAATAAAAATCAAAGAAATATTGAAAACTTAATAATATTAAATGTCTTCTTAAAAATGACCATTAAACAGTTAAAAACAATGATGTAGGACCTACATAAAGAAAAGTGAAGGGGCACCTGGGTGGCTCAGTCAGTTAAGCGTCTGACTCTTGATTTCAGCTCAGGTCATGATCTCACAGGCATGAGATTGAGTCCCACGTCAGGCTCTGTGCAGGGCATGAAGCCTACTTAAGATTCTCTCTCTCCTGTACACTCTCACTCTTTCTCGAAAGAAAGAAAGAAAGAAAGAAAGAAAGAAAGAAAGAAAGAAAGAAAGAAAGAAAGAAAGAAAGGAAGAAAGGAAGAAAGGAAGAAAGGAAGAAAGGAAGAAAGGAAGAAAGGAAGAAAGGAAGAAAGGAAGAAAGGAAGAAAGGAAGGAAGAAAGGAAGGAAGGAAGGAAGGAAGGAAGGAAGGAAGGAAGGAAGGAAGGAAGAAAGAAAGAAAGAAAGAAAGAAAGAAAGAAAGAAAGAAAGAGAAGGAAAGGAAAAATACAGAGAAAGAATGAAGAAGATAAGAACACACTGAGAGTCTTAATATGCTCTTGAGTTGGAAGATGTACAACTGTAATCTCTCCCTAAAGTTATACATATACACATACAACCCACAAAATTTTGTATACATTTTTGTGGGTGAAGAGTCCACACCCTTTGGGGGGTGAAGAATCCCCCCAAATCTGTACATAGTCCCCACATGCTAAAGATGTACATACATATTGATATGAGGTGTCACAATTGAATGAAAATACAGGTTTAAAAACAGTAAATAAAGCATGAGTTCATTTTTATTAAAATACATATTTAGATGTATTCATTGAAAATGTTGAAGGATTACAACCAAATAATAACAGTTGTTATCTTTAAAAAAATTCTTTTTAATGTTTATTTATTTTTGAGAGAGGGAGAGACAGAGCACAAGCAGGGGAGGAGCAGAGAGACAGGGAGACACAGAATCTGAAACAGGCTCCAGGCTCTGAGCCATCAGCACAGAGCCTGATGCGGCCCGAATTCAGGAGCCATGAGATCATGACCTGAGCTGAAGTAGGACACTTAGCCACTGAACCACCCATGCGCCCCAACAATTGTTATCTTTGAGTGGCAGAATTACCAGTAGTTTCTATTTTCTTTTTGGTTTTTTGTCCATTAGCACTTTTCCACAATGAACATGAAGAGTTGGTAAAATAAAAAATTATAAAATCCCTACATTCTCAAAGCAAAATTAAAAAAAAAACAGATGAAATTCAAAAAGTTAATTTACAGCATTTCGTGTTGCTTTCCTTGAAATTGATGCTATAGGAGAGAGATACACTTTATTTGCTATTATTGGGTCCTTGGAATGAATTAAGTCCTTTGGTTAAAACCCAAAGCCATTCCTCTGTTGCTTCCAGATGGGTTTGATTTGTTAATATGATCTAATTACTTATTTTATGGCCTCGATTACAGTGGTTGGTGGCTATTTCTGCATTTGTTTATCCATCCTTTGAGCAAGCTATCAGGAACCAGGTGTTAGATGCTGCTATAATTTATTATTTCCATAAGTGCACATTTTCACACTGTGGGTTTTCTTCAAGTGGCATAAACTATATAAAACTGTAATTAGAACAAACATTTGTTTCAGGAAGTCTTTAAAAATACCAGCTCCATGTATATGCAAACTTTTCCTGTGAAAAGGTTATTGGGGAAAGCAAGAGAGAAATACAAGTATTGCTGGTTGTGATGAAGGGCTCATTCCTTCTTTGACAAGAATTCCCTGGAGCTCACAAAACCCAACGAGCAAAAAGCATTAGCAGTGGAGAAAGCATTAAATAACTGGAAGAATGAAACAGTATGTTCATGCTTTTCCACTCAAGACTTTCTAATTTAGAATCAAGTACTTGGGCTTCTGATGAAAGAGCTGTCCAGGCCAAAAGAATCCAGTGTGTCAACCACAGTCCAACAAATAAAATCACCATTCACACCTTGTTCCCCTTTTCATTATCTGCCTTCAATATTCATTCGCTTGGCCTATTAGAACCCAAAGCACTTAAACTATAGGAGAATAAAATAAGCATTAAAGTACAGAAACAGCCCTAACATGGAGACAGGCCTTTTTAATCATATTAGATAACTATGTCTTAAGAACTCAAATGCTTCCATAAACTACCCAAGGATAATTAACACAAGCTGTAGGCCATGCTTTTAGTTTTTGCTTTAATATCTTCAAAATGGAGTGTCAGGACCAAAAACACTTTGTACCAAAGTGGAGAGACCTCATCTGTAGTGAATTATATCTCATGAATGACTTCAGAGATCTGATCTCTTATAAAATGAGCATTAGCCGTTAATGACATCTGGGATATTTAATCCACAAAGCTTAGATTATTGCTTTATAGCCAGCCATATTAGAAGACAGAGTAAGGATGCCTAGGATCCAAGAGATGTGAACCCAGGACCACTTAGCAGATAATCCCTCACTTTTTTTTTTTTTTTTTTTTTTTTTGGTAAACAATGCTTGATTACTTGGGTCACTCCTATTCAGGAGGTGTGAATTAATCTTTAGGGAAGCACTGACCATGACAGGAGATGTTTCTCATTCTCTCCCCACTGTACACAGGTAGGAAAGAACTGCATTTAGGGCTTAAATTTGTCACTGCATAAAGGGAGACTCTAAAATGATAAGGAATAAAAATCAGGAATGTGCTAACTTCTTCATTCTTACGTTTATTCAGAAAACATTTACTGCCTGCCGGCCATGAAGCAGGTGTTGGATATATAAAGACAGTAAGACATATTGAGGTCTATTCACCTTAACTTCCCCTGGATCTTGATCTTTAAAAATCTCTGAGGCCATGTTCAATGGTACTTTTTTTTTTTTTAAGGGCCAAACACAAATGCCAATTAGTTGTTTTTAAGGCAAAACGACTCATGGAAATTATGCAAATAAAAACTCCGATCATATAAAAAAAAACTGAAATCAGGTTACAAATATTGCACTGGACACACGCACTAAAAATCTGTTGTTTATATGAAATTCAAATTTAACTGGATGTCCTGCATTTTTATTTGCTAGACCTGGCCACCCTAAGCAGAAAGCCAGAAAGTCCACAGGCCATCCAGCGCCAAGCTGGCCTGTGGGTGCGCATGGCTGTGGTGCCTGGCCCCGGGCATGCAGAAGGGCACACACGACTGCTGCCGGGTTCCCAACCCACCCACCGGTAATAAAGACAGGCAAGGCCTGATGCTGCTGTTCTTTCCTCAGGGCACCAAAAGTACTGCAAGTCCTGTCCACAGCACCTGAACATTTCCACGCCACTACTAAGACACTACGCTTTCAATTGATTTTAAAGCTAAAAATTCAGAGAGTGATAAAACTGTTTAGAACTCTCGGGGAGCCAGCATTGGTGAAGGCTGATCTCAGGAAAAAACCCAACTCGGTAGAAATCTTCTGGAAGTCACGTCATTTCTCTGGATCTGTTTATGAATCCATAAAATAAGGAAACCAGACCATACACAGCCCTGATCATATTGAGCCTCCTCTATCTGAAATGTTCTCCCCGTCCGACTTTCTTTTCTAAATTTTGTCTCAATTCACGGGTCTGCCAAAAGTCATCCCTGATCTTCCCACTCAAAAATAATTTCCGCTCTGGGGCACCTGGGTGGCTCAGTTGGTTGAACGTCTGACTTGGGCTCAGGTCATGATCTCACGGTTCATGAGTTTGAGCCCCGCGTCAGGCTCACTGCTGTCAGTGCAGTGCTATCTCTCTGCCCCTCCCCTACTTAGGCGCTCTCTCTCTCTTAAAAATGAATGAACATTAAAAAAAAAAAGTAATTTCTGCCTTTCCAACTATCCCACACTTTGTATCAGGTGTGGTATACCACCTTTTACCTCACATCGCCGATATTTATGTATTTGTCTTGTCTCTCTTACCAGGCTGAAGCTCCCTAAAGCCAGAGTCTGTCACTAATTTCATCTTGGTTGTCCCCACCCTGCCATTCCAGCACAAAGTACCGTCTTTTGTTTAATGCCCCTGCTGTGGGCTGAGGACACAGCCTTTTCTTTGTGCCTCTGAGGAAACAGCCTTTTTAGAGGCAGAAGTTGTTGGCCAGGCATTTTTCTGATTCAAGTCAGCCTCTCTAAAATGTCCTGCCTTTGTAAAGAGCTGAGCTGTGGCAAGCAGAAATAAAAATAGCTAAAGCAAGGAACTTACTATTGCACACACTGCTGAGGTTGTGTGATTGCGGTAGAAAAGTCTGCGTTTTAAGAGGCTGACTGGGGGCACTTACGGACTGAGCAGAGAAGTTGCTTTAACAACAAAAGTATGGGTCAACATTCGAACCAGAAAGCGTGGCCAGTGTGGGGGCAGAGGGACAGCTCCCCTGAGTCAGAAGCCAAGGCAGAACCAGAACCATGAGAGAAGGGTACCTAAGCTAGAATCAGAAGCAATCCTACCCTAGGAGAGGGACTAGACCCACATAGTAAGTTATCACAAACTTACATACTATCTGCAAAGAATATTTATGAAAGTCGTAAAGTGCTTTTCAAGAAAAGAACACCGAGAATGCTAAAACATGAATATCAAACTCAAATCTTTTAGAAACAAATATGTGTAAACTGTACTTTCCTAACTGAGTGAGGAAACACAATGGTTCCAAGCCCAGCTAAGCCAAGGAAGAAGATTCTGTGCACTACCTGGAAGGATGCCCGGGGAAGCTATGGGCAGGACAGGGTCACCCAGGGAGTCCCCAAAGAGTAAGTAATATCCTGTGTTTATGAGGTTGGGCAAGAGGTGATCCCAGGGTTTCTTTCCAGTCATCTGAGCCATCATCTCCACATGTCTAGTTGTGTGACATATTCAACATAAGCCATCTGAGAACATGTTTCTGTGAAATCAGTGATACTGACTGAAACAAACAAACAAAAATCCCATACATTTCTGCTATTACCCTTTGACTGATAATAATGAAGAATGAAGGCATGAACTTTGGAAAAGTTAGTCATTTGACCCAAATGGTGGCTTATAAGAATAATTAGGATCTGTCCCTGTGTTTCTTAGCAACTACCTCATAGGTTAGTGGCCCCATGATTACTTGAACTATGAGGAATTTCATCATTGGCATGAACTCTTGAGTTTTATCAGCTGTGGTTACTTGTACATAAACTGTCTAGTATTAAAACAAGCACTGGTGAATCCGTTTCTAACATACCAAAAATGAGCCAATTGCAGTGGGTGGATATTTACTTTATGGCCCTGTTTTCCATCTTAGTTCAGAAGCCAATCCCTTAGGGTACAAAGGGGGATACATTTCCACACCTTGTCTCTTATCAGACATTCTGGATAAGATCATTTCTATACAACAGAGTGAATGAACAACAGTGAAGACAGTCCAGAATTCCAGGTAGACTTCAGTTTCTGACAGTGAATAATGTGGAAAGAGCAAGCCCATTCTAGAATACAGCTTGCAGTTTGCCCTGTAAATGCCTCAGAAACAGGATCCGGGTGAGGGTCATTATTACACCTCACTTCTTTGTGGCTCAAGGGCCACAAAAGAACAGCTCGGGAGACAGACAAAACAGGATTCACATTCTGACTCTGTATTTCATCTTGCTAGCTGCATGTTATCTGCCTCATGAAATTATTGTGGAGTTTTTATTAGGTGATGCATATAAAAAATTAATGCAATGCCTATCAGCAAACACTCAAAACATGGCACTTACTTTTGTCATAATTATTATTGCATGTTTGCCGAGTGATTTGGTTATAACTTAAGGAAAATGTTATGAGTTAGAGAGTATTTCACTTTTGTATCTTGAACATGACTTAAATGCCTTTATTTCATCTGATCTTAAAGTGATGCATGCCCAATGCAAAAAGTTTAGAAAATATAGAATGAAAAAGATTATTCCAATCTTAGAACCCAGAGATAACACTGTGAAACTTTGGTGTTTACCTTTCCAGACTTGTTCGTAAGTGTGTGTGTGTGTGTGTGTGTGTGTGTGTGTGTGTGTAAGTGTATACATATAAATGCATTTTTTTGTCACAAAAGTAACAGAACACATATTTTGGAAGTGCACCCAGGTCAATATATAAATAGGTCTTCACTGACATTGATAATTGCTGCATTATAGTCTATTAGATGAATGTATCACAACTCAATTCCCTGTTGTAAATGATGTAAAAAATAACTGTTTACATACATTTTTGTACATTCATCTTTAAAAACAAATTTCTAGAAATTAAATTGCTAAGCCAAAAAGCATACCCATTGAAAAATCTGTACAAATGCTCTTCATGGCTGTCCAGCAAGGGAGAACAAGCTGAAAATTACACATGGGATTAACCCCTGGCTTCAGGACCAGGCTCCTCTGTGTGGCAGCCCCCATTGGCCCCATCCACTCTACCTGCAGAGTAAGAGCTCACCTGTGCCCCTGCCGACACGGGATATCATCTTTTTATTCTTACCAATAAGACTGGCAAAAAACTGCATCTCATTTTCATCTGCATTTCTTTGATAATTAGCAACTTCTTGGTCTCCTGATGGTTGCTTTCTTCTTCCAAACTTAAAGGAAGAGTTATGATTATCAAACAAGGGAACACAAGACAAAGTGAGATGCGGAAATAAAGAGGAAACAAGTGCCTGCAAATTTCAACTAGGGTTTCCGATTAAATAGAAAAGTAAATGTACAGTACGGAACTCTGCCCCGCACATGCTAGGTGACTGATCTGGAAAGCATACTGATGAGGAAAGCAGTTGAAAAGCAGTGACAGTAAAAGGTGGGTTTGTGAACAAGAAGGCGAAATCTGACTTCTCCAGTAAACTGAAAAAATTATACACTAGGCAATAGCTACCTTGACATTAATTGTGCCAAGTTCTTGAGGCTGTGGCAATGGTCACCAGTATGATCAGTTCATGATAAACACAGAGGGAACCACTCAGGAAATTAGGCCAAGAGGATGGGGGTAAGAATGGGGAATACAGGCATACCTTGGAGATAGTGTGGGTTTGGTTCCAGAACACTGAATAAAGTGGATACCACCATAAAGTGAGTCAAACGAATTTTTTGGTTTCCCAGTGTAGGTAAATTATATTTACCTATATTATAGTCCTTCAAGTGTTAAACAGCATTAGGTCTAAAAAAGCAATGTATATACCTGAATTAAAAAATACTTATTGCTTATAAATGCTAGCCATCTGAGCTTTCAGTGAGTCGCAATCCAGTGCATCTTCCCTCGATGTTGATGGTCCTGACTGATCAGCGTGGTGGTTACTGAAGGTTGGGGTGGCTGTGCCAATTTCTTTAAACAATAATTACGCTTGCCACATCGAATGACTCTTCCTTTCAAGACCAATTTCTGTGTATCACAAAATACTTGATGGGATGAGCACTGGGTGTTGTATAGAAACCAATTTGACAATAAATCATTTTATAAAAAAACAGAATTAGAAAACAAAAAACAAAAAACAAAAATGCTGTTTGATGGCATTTTACCCACAGTAGAGTGTCTTTCAAAACTGCAGTCAATCCTCTCAAACCCTGTTTCTGCTTTACCAATTATGTTTATGGAATATTCTAAATCCTTTGTTGTCATTTCAACATTCTGCACAGCATCTTCACCAGCGGTAGACTCCATCTCAAGAAACCACTTTCTCTGCTCATCTGTCAGAAGTAAGTCCTCAACCATTCAAGTCTGATCATGAGATTGCAGCCAGTGAGCCCCATCTTCAGACTCCACTTCTAATTCTCTTTCCTGTTAACACCACATCTGCAGTTACTTCCTCCACTGAAGTCTGGAACCCTCCAAAGTCCTCCATGAAGAGTAGAATCAACTTCTTCCAACTTCCTGTTCATGTTGATATTCTGATCTCTTGCCATGAATCACGAATGTTTCTTAATGGCATCTAGAAATGGTGAGTCCTTTTCAGGAGGTTTTCAATTGACTTTGCCCAGATCCATCAGAGGAATCACTATCCACAGCAGCTAGAGCTTTATGAAATGTATTTCTTAAATAATAAGACTTGAAAGTTGAAATGACTCCTTGATCCATGGGGTGCAGAATGGATGGTATATTAGCTGGCATGAAAACATTAATCTCATTGTGAATCTCCATCAGAGACCCTGCGTGTCCAGGGGCATTGTCCATGAGCAGTAACATTTTGAAAGGAATCTTTTCTTCTGAGCAGAAGGTCTCAAAAGTGGGCTTAAAATATTCAGGAAACCATGTTGTAAACAGATGTGCTGTCAAGCAGGCTTTTCCATTTATAGAGCACAGGCAGAGTAGAGTCAGCATAATTCTGAAGGGCCCTAGGATTTTCAGAATGGTAAATGTGCACTGGCTTCAACTTAAAGTCACCAGCTGCATTAGGCCCTAAGGAGAGAGTCGGTCTGGTCTGTCCTTGGAAGCTTTGCAGCCAGGCACTGACTTCTCCTCTCTACCTATGAAAGTCCTAGGTGGCATCCCCTTCCAATCTGTTGTTTAGTGTAGCTGCCTTCAATCATTATCTTAGTTAGACCTTCTGGAGAACTCGCTGCAGCTTCTACACCAGCACTCGTTGCTTCCCCTCACACTGTTGTGTTGTGGGTACAGCTTCTTTCCTTAGCCCTCAGGAACCAACCTCACACCTTCAAACTTTTCTTCTGCAACTTTCTCACCTCTGTCAGCCTTCGCAGAAATAGAGAGTTAGCCTTACTCTGGATTAGGCTTTGTCTCAAAGAAATGTTGTGACTAGTTTAGTCTTCTAAAATCTTCTCCGTATCAGCAATAAAGCTGTTTCACTTATTATTTGTGTGTTCACTGAAGTAGCAATTTGAATTTCTTTCAAGAATGTTGCCTTTGGATCCACAACTTGGTTAACGGGTGCAAGAGGCCTAGCTTTTGGCCTGTCTTGGCTTTTGGCATGCCTTCCTCACTAAGATTAATCATTTCTAGTTTCTGATTTAAAGTGACAGACGTGCGGGGCGCCTGGGTGGTTCAGTCGGTTAAGCCTCCAGCTTCGGCTCAGGTCATGATCTTGCGGTTTGTGGCTTCAAACCCCGCATTGGGCTCTGTGCTGACAGCTCAGAGCCTGGAGCCTGCTTTGGATTCTGTGTCTCCCTCTCTCTCTGTTCCTCCCCTGTGTGCTCTCTCTCTCAAAAGTAAATAAAGATTTTAAAAAAATTAAGTGAGAGATGTGCGACTTTTCCTTTCACTTGAACATTCAGAGGCCACTGTAGGGTTATTCACTGGCCTAATTTCAATATTGTTGTGTCTCAGGGAACAGTGAGGCCCAAGGAGAGGAAGAGAGACAGTTGGTAGAGTGCTCAGAACGCCTACAACATTTGTCGATCAAGTTTGCCATCTTACATGGGTGTGATTCACGGTGCCCTAAAACAATTACAATAGTAATATCCAACAGCACTAATCGCACATTCCCATCACAAATAAAATAATAAGGAAAACATTTGAAATAGTTCAAGAATTACCAAAATGTGACACAGGGATAGCCAGCGAGCAAATGCTGTTGGAAAAATGGTGCCTATAGACTTGCTCAATGAAGGGTCATCCAGAACCTTCAGTTTGTAAAAAATGCAACATCTGCAAAGTGCAATAAAGTGAAGTGCAGTGAAACAAGGTATGTTTTTACTCTGAGGAACAGAGTACAACAATACCCAGTCTTGAGGCGTCACTGAGCTTAGCTCCTTACAGTTAGGTCACTAGAACTAGGGCTGGTTGTTTGCAAGGCCAATCAGGGCAGGCTAACAGCCTGTCCTTGGGTTGTCTTGGGGGATGTCTGTCTTTTGCCTATAAGGATTTAAAGGCAGGCAATAAAGTGGCACTTCTATAAGAGGGCCTGTGAATGCCAGATTAGAAAGGCTCTGAATGCTTGAGCTAGGGTCAGCTGGAGGAGGAAATGGGGTACTTGCATGAGGCACCTTACCTTTTTTAATTTTTTCCTATTTTATTTTTGAGAGAGAGAGAGAGAGAGAGCGAGCGCGAGCACGAGTGGGGGAGGGGCAGAGAGAGAGGGAGACACAGAATCCAAAGCAGGCTCCAGGCTCTGAGCTGTCAGCACAGAGTCCGGCACGGGGCTCAAACTCACAAGCCGCGAGATCTTGACCTAAGCCAAAGTCGGAGGCTTAACCAACTGAGCCACCCAGGCGCCCTAAGGCATCTTACCTTTTACTTTGGTGTGCCTCTGCTGGGAATCGGATGTATACTGTGAACTCAGATTTACATGTTATTTGGAGATAACTCTCCATTGTGCTGTGCCAGACTAAAAGGGTCTGTCAAAGTACCATTTCTGCTAGGTGCAAAAGTAAAAAGAAGTAGGATTTATACCAATGTTTAGCTGAATACAAAGATAATCATCATTTCATAGCCCAGTGAATGACACAAATTACCCCTGGTCCATTTGGGGGCATTCTTAGCTTTATTGGCATTAGGATGTCCTACACTGTTCTTTAATATTAAAAATCTTTGTATTTTCTCATAAGTTCTCAGATCTTTACCAGAATGTCAGGGGGATGGCTATCCATCCAATACACAGAGAAGCATGGGTATCAACACTGTACAGAGAACCTGAAAAACAAAAGCCAGTTGTCTAATTTTAGATTCCATGCACGTTGGTAGTAGTTCTGAGAGCCCTTAAATGCTTCCTTTCTTATTGAGTATAGATAATTCTTGAAGCAGGCCACTTTTGCATTTTATTAAGAATGCTTGATCTATACAGACAGTTATTTGGGTCATTAATTAATCTTTCTTTCATTAAGTCCTTTATACTTCTGGTCTTTATTGCTTATTCTGTACATGATCATTTACTTGTCTTAATCTTTAATTTTTTTTTTCAAAAGCAGATGACATATGTCCTCGTGTAGTTCCTTCTGGCCAGGCACCATGCTTTATACTTCTGTGTCTTAGCAGCTTCTAGCACAGTGCTGTGATGTGCTTAATAACATCTGGGGCTGAAAATGAAGGCCCCGGGATAGAACTGCATCTCCAATTTTCAGCTGCAGCAGGGCCAAGGATTGGAATAGAAGGAGAAATCTCAATAGGTCCTCTCCCAAGCCTCAGGGGACGAAGCCAAGACAAACTGTTTTCTTGGAACTCTCTGTAGCCCACAGATTTGTAAGCAAATGAGCTACAGTACAAGATATACCCAAAGGTTAGGTTCCTAAGGTCATACAAAACATTACCCCTCTCCTCTCCCCCTAAAAAACAAGTAATCAAATAAAATCCTTCTCAGTAATGACAAGGAAATCTCAACTCAACCCATCTTGCTCATTTATATGGCAATGTTAACTAACAATTGTATGTTTGTATATTTTTAGCCCAACTATCACACACATGTTGAAATGCTAAATTTGGAAAACGGAAACAGAAGGTTTTGTTGACCCACCCAGCATTTGAAAGGAAAAATGGAGAATTCAAAATGAAAACTGGGAAGTACCTGGAAGAAGTATTAAGGTATTAAAATAATTAAAAGTATTCACGTTGAACTTCCACAGGGAGATGCAGAGAATTCCAGCTGGCGGGGATCCTGAAGAACAGGGGGAAGAGAGGGCAGGGGCTGGCAGGATATACCTTAAGATTGGATAAAACACCTACAGCTCCCTGGCGAAGTCACCTGGGGGCAAAGTCTTCACCAACCTCATCCAAGCAAAAAGCATCTGCCTTTTCCCACAGGCACGTTTCTCACTCAGGCAGATCTGGGCATGTCCCTATACGTATCATTTCCTTTTTTATGTCTGTCTCTATTTTTTAGAATCTCTGTATGTGTTCCTTACACACTTATACATACCACATCAGGTAAACAAACATATACATAGTTACAGGATTTTATTTAAATTTATAATTGTATTTTCAACACAAATATCAACTTGACGCATCAGCTCTTTTTAGGACTCGGGCTGTTCCTTTATCTTTAAATTTCCAAATTCTCTTAAAAGTTTCCACAGACTTTTCACTCTTCGGGGGTATGTGGAGCACTGTTATGGTTCAGGAAGTGGATAGTAAGATGCAAAGCAAACAAGTCCAATTTGGGAGCATTTTATGAACATTCCATTCTGGCCATTTATAGATTGTGTTTTATTTAGCCATTTAGATATACAGTCTTATATCAACTGTATAAGGAAAGCACCACTCTGAAGTGACTGATTAATAATACACAATATTATAGCCCAAATATACAAAAAATAATACAAATATTAACTATAAAAATAAAGTTAAAATTCCAGAAGCAGATGTAATTTAGATCTCAGAATCAACTATGTGTGTTGTGCAATAATCTGCTATATGCCAAGAGAGGACATTTGCTTTTAATTCAGCTGTGAAATTTAGTGTAAGAGGAGAGTTAACAAAGAAGGGCATTTTTTTCCTGCTGTTCATTAATTAAGCGAAATGACTGTTTTCCTGCTTGGAGTTGTAAAACAGAACAGGTAACATTCCTTCTTTTAAAAATAAACCTGCATTTCGGTCAGAGTGGCTAAAATGAACAAATGAGGAGACTATAGATGCTGGCAGGGATGTGGAGAAACGGGAACCCTCTTGCACTGTTTGCACTGTTGGTGGGAATGTAAACTGGTGCAGCCGCTCTGGAAAACAGTGTGGAGGTTCCTCAAAAAATTAAAAATAGAACTACCTTATGACCCAGCAATAGCACTGCTAGGAATTTACCCAAGGGATACAGGAGTGCTGATGCATAGGGGCACATGTACCCCAATGTTTATAGCAGTACTTTCAACAATAACCAAATTATGGAAGGAGCCCAAATGTCTATCAAGTGATGAATGGATAAAGAAGACGTGGTTTATATGTACAGTGGAATACTACTTGGCAATGAGAAAGAATGAAATCATGCCATTTGCAGCAATGTGGATGGAACTGGAGGGTATTATGTGAAGTGAAATAAGCCAGTCAGAGAAAGACAGATACCATATGTTTTCACTCATATGTGGATCTTGAGAAACTTAACAGAAGACCATGGGGGAGAGGAAGGGGGAAAAAAGTTACAAACAGAGAGGGAGGGAGGCAAACCATAAGAGACTCTTGAATACAGAGAACAAACTGAGGGTTGGGGGGGTGGTGGGGGAGAGGGGAAAGTGGGTGATGGGTATTGAGGAGGGCACTGTTGGGATGAGCACTGGGTGTTGTATGGAAACCAATATGACAATAAATTATATTAAAAAACAAAATAAACCTGCATTTTCTATAGAAACTTTAGGAAATGCAGCCAAGTAAAAAGAACTAGAACACAAAAGCAAAAACACTGGTAGTTCCAATAACATTTGTGTGGTTCTTCCTTCTGGTACTCTTCCTTTGTACGTGAATGTGTGAGTGTGTGTATATTCTAAAGAGAGATATTAAAACATGGTTTGTTCCATCATTGCTCAGTAGAGAAGCCTGGCAAATATCTATATAAGTAAATAGATCCTTCAGCACCAAAACAAATTATATCAAAGAATCACAGGAAAATCATAATATTATCTTTAATAATAATAATAATAATAATAATAATTGTGTTTAATGCATCACACGGATTTCTTCATCAAGAAGAACTGTGGTTAGATAACATTATTACTCTCACACAACAGATGATCTCAGTGACTCTGGACAAAGTTCAGAAAATAGTTGTGGGCAAAATCCTGAATATTGCAAATAATTCCTCATCATTCACTCATAAATCCATAAGGCCTAGAACACAGTAGATCCTGTATCAGTGATGTTGAATCTGAACGTTGGGAAGTGCTTTCTATCAGCAGAGACTAGTTCTGAGGGCCCTTATTCATGCCCAGCACCCTGGAGCAGCTCTGAGTAGAGGTCCCAGAGAGGTAAAACAATGGCTCATGAAAAAAGCCAGAGAGGGAACCAAGGCCCTGACAGAGTGTTCACTAATTCATTCAACACATTATTTATATTCATGTGCAAGGTACTGTTTTAGGTGACAGGGACATAATGGAAAACAACGCGGATGAAGTCCAAGTCTTCATGAAGTAGGGAGAGATAGACAATGGACAGTGAAACATTAAAAATAATGTTCCTGCTATGAACAAAAATAACTCAGCATAAAGGGGATAAAAAGTAACAGGGGAAGGTGTATTTTGGATACGGTGGCCTGGGAAGAAAGTCTTTCTGATAATGTGACACTTGAATAATGAAGTGAGGGAGAAGTGTTTCAGGGGAGGGATGGTGACAGGGAGGGAGAAACGAGGGAGGGGAGTGGGCCCTGGAGGTTGCCAGGGGCCAGACCATGTGTGGCCACTGCAGATCCTAGAAAGAGATTCTGGACAATCGGAGGTAGTCCATATCATTGTCACCGGGACAATTTCACCCATAATGACAAAAAAATTAGGCACAAACTTTCTTGAGGTTTTTCATTCTCTAATGAGCAATCTGGTGTAGGAAAGAGTTCAGTCATATTTCAAACAATTTTCAAGAGACTGTTCAGACTCCTGCCTGTGCCTCCCCCTCTCCCTCTGTCCCCACAATCTCCTTCTCTCTCCCTCTCTCTCTTTCTCTCCCTCCCCACCCTTGAGGAGCATGGTTTCCTGAAATCCACTCCTCCCTGCCTCCACAGTGAAGACCTTTCCAGAGAACAATCAGGAGAACTCATCATGCCATAGAACTTATACAGCATAAGTCATAATTTTGAAACATATTTTTAATAGTGGTTTGACAAATAAAACCAGTACGGGGAGGCCAGTGACAATATACTGAATATAAAAAGGATGAAGTATCCAGAGTTAAGTACTGACAAGAGACTCCCCCTAAAATACTGGTTTGGTATCTAATTCTTGCTAGAACTATATTAACTCAAATGTTGTAGGGGTTTATGTATTTGTTTGCTTCAGCTCATTTCTGAAACAGTCTGAGGGTACAGAACAGGACTTACAATCATGGTGATGGTAGATCTCAAATTATGTGAGATGGTCTTGATCTTAATTATTCTATCCCATACTTTTAGGAACAAGTTATCAAATTTTAGGTTCAAGAGAGCCACTGTATCTGAAAGTGAAATCTGTTTTATGGTTCTAATCCAGTTCAAACATATTGAGGAACTGAACCCAATTAAACTTTTATTAGACTAGTCTAATAAAAAAAATTTGAACTTCGAGTTAACTATGGTAGAAATGACTTCTCCTGAAGTCACCTTGAAATGCTTACTTCAAGAGGATGAAAGCACTGATGGGTTTTCTGTATGTCACTTCCTCTATAAATTCTTTCCTCCCTCTTCCCCTGCCCTTTACAAAAATCCCTCACCCTGTCTCTGACAGCGGTTCGGCACCACCAATAAGCATGTATGTCTGGACATCTGCCCCTCGCTCCCCACTGCCAGCCCCCCAGGTCCTAACCCAGCACTGATGTGGTATCATCAGCACTCAATCAGTGTTTGTTCACCAGAAAGAATGAATAAAAGTACAAATTACTTCAAAGTGAGATGTCTTTGGTGGGAAAATGGGGATTTTACACTCTTCCTTCGGGTGTATTTATTTGCATTTAAGTAGAGCTTAGACATCAATAAAGCTTTTATTAGTACAGATATGTCCCTTTGAAACAAATGCTGTGTTTGTGAGTCTGAAAACACAATGTGTTTGATTTTAAACTATATTTAGTCTTAAATGATTTAACTTTACAAAGAATAAAAAAAGCAATCCCATCAGATAAAAATTTCCAAATAAGTCCAAATAGAGTGTAGACAACCCCAAGGATAGGAAGTGAAGACCTAGTCTCTACTGGCACATGGATGAAGGGCCTGAGGGTCAACTCCAGCACAGCCGCCAGCTTTCCCACCTGTTTTCAGTCTGGAATCGTAGCGGTGTTTACCCCAGGAGCAGTTTGCACAGTGAGCGAAATCTGGGGACTGCTAAGGAGCAGGGGTAGAGGCTGCCCAGGCCAGTGCCCCAGTCACTGTGGGGACCATTTCCTACTTGGTGAAATGTGGACCAAACTCGGTGTCATTTGCTGAGGTTGACACCTGCCTTCATGGACGGATTTCAGTAGCTCAGTATCTCAAAGTGTGTGATTACATGCTCGTGAACTGGTCACATACCTCTCTCGAGTTTTCCCTGCTGGGTTGGTTCCTTCCTTCCTTCCTTCCTTCCTTCCTTCCTTCCTTCCTCCCTCCCTCCCTTCCTTCCTTAATGTTTAATTTATTTTTGAGAGAGAGAGGGAGAGAGATTGGGAGAAAGCAGAAAGAGACGGAGAGAGAGAATTCCAAGCAGGCTCTACACTGTCAGTGCAGAAGTGGGGTTTGATCTCACGAACCATGAGATCATGACCTGAGCTGAAATCAAGAGTCAGACACTTAACCAACTGAGCCCCCCTCCTGCTGGTGTTTTAATGTAGTTCATGCTTACTCTTTGCTGGATTAATATTCCTGCACATTCTTTGATTATGTGCCACAAAATGACACAAATAAAGGTGTTGTGCACATTCACTGAAAGCAGACATAGCTCCTGCCCTCGAAGGCCTTTCAGTGTGGCGGAAGATACGAGTAACAACCAAACAATACCGCAAGAACACCATTATAAACAGAGATAAAAGTTCTGAAGGAAGAGTACAAAAAAGATGAAAACCTGTCATGATTTAGTTGGGATTAAAGATCAACTGAAGAGGAACAATTTAAACTGAGGTTTGAAGGAGTAGAACAGATAAAACAAGGTGTGTGTGTGTGTGTGTGTGTGTGTGTGTCCCCACCCACGCACACACCATCCTAGTCAGAAAGCAGAAGCAACTGCATGTGTGAAGGCTTCACAGTGAGAGACACAACGAAACATTTAAGGAACTGGAAGGCCAGTGTTGTTGAAGCACAGGGGCAAGGGGGGAAAGGAAGGTGAAATGTGGCTGACAACACAGTAAAGGGTCAGGAAAGGGGTCAGATCGGGCAGACACCTCCAAGGTTGTAGGAAGGAAATCTGGTCTCTTCCCAAGAACAAGGGAAGTCAGAAGTCACCAAAGAGTTTTAAGAAGAGTAAAATGATAACAACAGCACTTTAAAAAAAAAATTCTGGCTGCACAGAAAAAGAGAGCAAAGTGCACTCAGGAAGATCTATTATGACACCATTTGAGTGGTGAAAAGAAGGTGACAGAGGTTTGGTGGTGGTGCCAGGTGGTCTGATCCAGAACATGTTTTGAAGACAGAGTCAACAAGACTTCCAAATGGGTTGGATCTGGGGGTGAGAAGAAACTAGAGCCATGGGTAACTTCCAAATTTCTAGCCAGGGAAACCACGGGGCTCAGAGTGACACTGACGGATGGGGTATGGTGGCAGAGACCAGGTCTGGAGAAAGAGGGACAAGAGCTCATTTGGGGGCATGTTGAGTTCAGAGAGAGCTGGCAGGTAGGCCGTGAGATCAGTAAGCACGGCATTCAGAGTAGAATACATGTGGGCTAGCAACATAAATCTGAGTCATCAGCGTGGGTGTGGGTGTTGATGAGATCACCCAGGAGAAGTATAAAGTAAAAAGAGAAAGAGGGGTCCTGGGACAGCCCCTTGATGGATGTCCCCACAAAAGGAGGATAATCTCTGTCTGGGAAGCTGAGGAGCAATCAGGAGAGGAGAAGGACCCAAGAGGAGGATGATTCAGTGAGAAGACAGTTAATAATGGTGAATGCTGCTGAGAGGTCAAGAAAGGTGAGGACTGAAAGAGACCCATTACATATATCTATACGTAGGTCATCAATAACTTAGTGACAGTTCAGAGTAATCTGAGTGTGTCAAGGAGGATGGAAGGGAATGGAGACCACAAGTGAAAGCTACATCTTGGAGTAGTTGAGCTTAAAGAAAAGGAATAGTAGGTAGAGGGGGAGGTTGGGCCAAGAGTGCGTGTTGTTGTTGTTGTTGTTGTTTTTAAATATGGGAAAAACTGGAAGATTAAAAAAAAAAAAGATAATTGAGGTTCCTGAGATGGCAGAAGGGATTGGGACTGGGAGCACAATTGGTGAGGTCAGCTCTAGACAGGAGGCGGGACACATGACTGCGACAAGAAGGAAGGAGGGTTCCTGAGATGGCAGAAGGGATTGGGACTGGGAGTACAGTTGGTCAGGCCAGCTTTAGACAGAAGGCGGGACACATGACTGTGACAGGAAGGAAGGAGGAGGTGGGGACAGATGCAGGTCTGTATGCAGGTTTGGTGCAGAGCAGGAAACAGGAAGTTCTCTTCAACTTGTGCAGGCAGTAATTAATTGTAAAAAAGACATGTCTGGGTGCTCTGGGGGCTTGTAGTCAAAGATAAGTTTCTATTATTAAACAAACTACAGCAAAATTTTACCTACAGGAAAATTCCTCACCGTACAGTTTTGTTTTCCTTTGCTTTGCTGTATTGAATGAGTGGTCCTCAAATTTTATATTATCTTTTTGTCATATAGATTTTTCAAGTTCTTTAAAGGTCAGGTTAGTTGAGGTTAAATTTACAGATAGTAAAATTTTTAATGCACCTTTTCTAGATGTGTAGTACTATGCATTTTTTTTAAACAACTATGTACAGTTTTGTAACCACCACTAAAATCAAGGTATGGAATATTTCAATTGCCCTAAACAATTCCCTCTTCCTCCTCTGTAATCAATTCCTCCCCCCACCAGCAACCTTGGCAACCACTAATCTGATTTCTCTTACTATACTTTTGCCTTTTACAGAATGTCACATAAATAGAATCATATAGTATGTAGCCTTCTGTATCTGGCTTCTGTTGTTACTTAGCGTAAACGTGTTTGAGATTTATCCAAGCCGTTGAATGTATCAATAGTTCACTCCATTTTTATTGCTGGGTAGGATTCAATTGTATGGCTGTACAACCATTTGCTCAGCCCCTTCCTGGGTTAGGTTGTTTCCAGTTCTGGGAGATTTTCAGGAAAGCTGCTATAAATATTCACGCAGAAGCCTTTATGTGGAGACATGTTTTCATGTCTCATAGATAAATTCCTAGTAATGGGATTCCTGAAGTTTATGGTAAGTATTATGTTCAATGTCATCAGAAATTGCTAAAACTGTTTTTCCAAAGTGGGGGCTCCATATAACTTCCCCACCAGCAACGTATGAGAGTTTCGGTGTCTCACCTTTACCAGCACTTCTTATTGTTACTTTTCTAAAGCTACTCTAATAACTCTATAGTATCACTACACTAAGGTTTTAATTTGGCTTCTCTAATGACTAATGATGTTGACCTTTCACGTCCTTATTTGGCATCTGTGTATCTTCTGATATAAATCTGATCAAATACTTTGTCCATATTATTGGTTGGAGAGTTTTCACCATGAGTAGATGTCGAATTTTGTCCAATGCTTGCCTGCATCAATTGAGATGATCAAATATTTGTGGTTGGTGTTGTTTTTAGTTTGTTGATATGGTGAATTACATCGATTTTTTAATGTTAAACAGTCTTGCATTCCTGGAATAATCCCTACTTGGTCATGATTTATTATTTTTTTAATGTTTGGTGGACTCAATTTGCAAATATTTTATTAAATATTTTTATTCATAGGGGATGTTGGTTTCTAGTTTTCTTGTCTTGTAAATATATTTGTCTGTTTTTGATATTAGGGCAACACTGGCCTTGTAAAATGAGTTGGGAATTGCTCCCTCCTCTGTTTTCTGGAAATTTTTGGGTAGAATTGGTATTATTTATTCCTTAAATGTCTGGCAGAATTTGCAGTGATGCTATCTGGGACTTGAGTTTTCTTGGTTGGAAGGTTTTTATTGCAAATTCATTTTCTTATGTAGATACAGGACTATTCAGTTTCTCGATTTCTCTTTAGAAGTCTGAACCCTTTCAAAAATTTGTCAGATTTATCTATGTTAGTAAATACATTGTTATAAGTTGTTCATAATATTTCCTTGTTATCCTTTAATGTCTTTTAATCTTTCTACACTGCTTACTATTAACCCTGTGTGTCATACAGGAAGGGATTTTTTTTTTCCTCACTGGAAAATAACCAATGAATGGAATATTTAATTATATATAAACAGACATGAAGGAAGGAATGAGGATGATGTGGCCAAGTAAATAGGTAAATTCAGATGGCAAGCTGCCTACGGTAACTTTGATTGTAGGGAGGTGTGGTCTTGGTGATCCCAATTATCACCTATTTCAAATCAGATCAGAGAATTTCTGAGCTGGCTTACAGACTTGACTTCAGTATTAGGTCAACTCAATGCCAATCGCTCCAGAATTTAAATCTTCAGCCTCAATCTTCTTTAAAGTTCCAGAATACAACCTGTACATTGTGTATTCCTTCATCATGTCAAGAACTGAACATTTCCTACCCTCCACCAGCTTCTTTTCCTAACCTCTGATAATCCATCTTAAGTCCTGAACTTTTACCATCCTCCCTTCTTTATCTTTAATATTAGTAGCCATCACTTCTATTGATTCTTCCTCAACTAAGTGTCTCACATCTGTCTCTTCTTCTGCTTTCACTGGAGAAAGCATTCCTGGAGACTTCTTTCTCATCATCACTCCAAGCTGGATGGTAATATCATCCTGATCTCTCGCTCCTGCTCATTCTATTCATTGCTATCATGGTAGTAACCATAAAAAAGTCTTCATCATATAAATTCTTCCATGGTCATCCTATTCAAACTGCAACTCCTGTTTTATTTTTTCTCTTTGTACTTTCTGCTCTCTGAAATGCTCTGTATTTTAGTTATTTGTCTTGTGTATTAGCTCTCTCCCCACTAGAATGTAAGCTCCATAAGGGCAAGGACTTTGTTTTGTTCATTTCTGTATCTCTAGCTCTTAGAACAGTGCCTAGCACAAAGACGAGCACAATAAACATTATAAATGAATGAACTGCAATACTCTCAAAGCACAATGTTTCCTAGTCACCACTAACTAAAACAAAAGAGTAGCTCCTCTACATATGGTATTCATAACCCACCATGAGGTCACTGTTTATCTGTCTAATCCTATTCTTCAATTCTTCCAAGACGACGCCAGGCTCCTGCCAGGCCAGTTTTAACCTAGATCCTCACTAGTTGGTGCCTCTTACGTGCAAGCCTCCACACTGGTCTCTTGCCCCTCCCCCCGTCCCCCAGCACATACACAGTGTGTTCTTTCCTTCTCGGCACCTTCGTTTATGTGGCCTCTCATCTTTATCTTAGAGTGGTACCTTTTTTTTTTTAATGTTTATTTATAGTTTTGAGAGGGGGTAGGGGGAGAGAGAGAGGGAGGCAGAGGATCTGAAGCAGGTTCTGTGCTGACAGCAGAGAGCCTGATGAGGGGCTTGAACTCACGAACCATGAGATCATGACCTGAGCTGAAGTTGGAGGCCTAACCAACTGACCCACCCAGGTGCCCCTAGACGCCTTCCTCTTAACATCTTTTATGGCTTACTTAGCTTACTGGATGGTGATATCTGCAGTGACTTCTATTTCTGAATTCCTCCATGATTCAGATTTTCATTATCATAGATAATGAGTAAAAACCATATTAAACCATGTGTAATAAGCTGATATTAGATTTAAAAACAGGGAGCTGAAAGAGTGCCCAGATAGCATTTAGTACAATTCTCTCACTTTATACATGACGAAACCCAAGTCTAGAGAGCCATTAAAAACTGAATATGAGTAGAATTAGAATCATAATTAAGGTTTTACAATTCTCAGTGTTCATTTACTCCTTCCACTGATATGCTATCTTGTTCCTGGTTTTATATGCACATGTGTGTGTATAAACGTGTACACAGTTTTTTTTTTATACATTTTGTATACATTTTTGTATACATGTTATGTTCCCAATAAAACTGGCACTCCTTAGAATAATCTTCCATGTCCTATATTTCTGAATACCCAAAAGCACGTATTAAAATGATTAGCATCTAGTAGGTGCTCAATACATTGGGATGAAGGATTAAGTAACTTGCAAAAAATAATTAAGAGAAATAAACCAGGGGAAGACAAATACTATATGAAGTCACTTGTGTGTGGAAAATAAAAAGTTGGACTCAAAGAAACAGAGCATAGACTGGTCATTTGCCAGGGGCTGGGGGGTGGGGGAAACGAGGAAGATGTTGGTCAAAGGGCACATACCTCCAATTATAAGATGAATAAGTTCTGAGGATCTAATCTATAGCATGGTGATTATAGTTAACAATACCGTACTGTATACTTGGAAGTTTCTGAGAGTAGATCTTAAAGCTCTCAACACACACACACACACACACGCACACACACACACACACACACAAGTATGTGAGGTAATAGATGTGTTAACTAACTTTATAGTGGTAATCATTTCACAATATATACATATATTAACTCAGCACATTGTACACCTTAAACTCACACAATGTTCTATGTCAATTATGTCTCAATAAGGCTGAGGGGAAAACAGAAAAAAGAAAGGGATCCAGATGTTTGGAAGTTTACTCTGGGCAAGCTTGAGCCCATGAGATCCAATTCAATTCCATCTCAGAAGTAAAGTGTTGCTATGCAGAAAATATTTTACTCATTTAGACTTGGGCCAGGATAGAATACTTCCATCTTAGCCAGAGATCTACAGGCTTTTTTTCTTTTCTTTTCTAAATTTTAACCACAGAAAGAAAGAGGTATGTGTTTAGAGAATCAATCAGAATCAAATCTTCACCCAAGAAGTTCTGTATAAACATTAACTTGGCTATACAGCCTTCATCCAGCTGTCTCTTTTCAAATTTACACAGGCAAAAAAAAAGATGTAAACTAAAAATATCACAATAACTGGAGGCTGACATCTGCAACCCTCTTCAGTTGAAGCATCCAAGTCAGTGCAACAAATATTTACATTAAGAAATGACATGTTAGGAAATCGTTCAAAAAAAATTTGATAGGGCCAGATATTAACAGACATCACCAAACTGTCCACTGTACATAACAGTGAATACAGAATACATTATCTATTAAATATCTGCTTTCTGACATCCTTCACAAAATCCCTGATAGGAATGTCCTTATGCCATTCCAGTCAGCATAAAGCCAGGAATCAGCAAGACAGAGAAATAGGCCAAAACCACTGCATTTCTGCCATTCTGTCCTGCCAAGCTATGGGACTCTTCCTGTCTCCAACACCACTATCTCCCCCCACCCCCCACCCCTTGACCATCCAGGGAGCCCTGGCACAATGAGAGACTGAATCTGACTCACAGTCCTGAATAAATGTCCAGGGGCCCCCGGAGACAAAGCACAGACTCATGATATTACACAGCAGTGCCAGAGTGGAGGCACATTTTAATTTCTCTCTTTTACTTTAAGAGGATAAAGAACTCTTAAATCTGATGAATTTTAAGTTGTGCCAATATTCACTCTAGCTAATTATGGCAAAACATAACCGTAACAACAAAATAACAAAAACCATAACAAAACCCCACATTATCTGAATAATCCTCACTGTCAGTATGAACAAGCACCCAAGATACTGGATTTTGGGAAACCCTGTGCTTTGTTTTGGCAGGGTGGGTGTGACATTTTGCATTCGTTCTCCCTCTGTGCTGATCAGAAATCATGAATAAGATGTAGTGCGATATAGTATACTTAACTTGGCAGCAGAGAAGTAATTTCACTGGGAGCTGCTGAAGTTTACTTACCGGCACAGGAACTAATTTTTTTTTTTTTTTAATTTTTTTTTTCAACATTTATTTATTTTTGGGACAGAGAGAGACAGAGCATGAACGGGGGAGGGGCAGAGAGAGAGGGAGACACAGAATCTGAAACAGGCTCCAGGCTCTGAGCCATCAGCCCAGAGCCTGATGCGGGGCTCGAACTCACGGACCGCGAGATCGTGACCTGGCTGAAGTCGGACGCTTAACCGACTGCGCCACCCAGGCGCCCCGACAGGAACTAATTTTACATGATTCCTGAGCTCATAATTAATCATTACTATCTCTGCAATCTCATGTTTTATTTTTATCTTCTCATAACACTTACATTTTGCATTGTGATTACTTGTGCTTATGTCTGTCATTGCCACTACATTGTGAACCCCTGGAGAGCTGAATGTAGGTTTCGTTCATCTTTTGTTCTTCTCTGAAGGCCTAGGGCAGAGTTTTGTAAATACTAGATGAAGACTACATGTTGAATGAATGAATGAATGAATGAATGAATGAATGAACCAAGTGCCCAGAAAAACTAATGGCAACCCTACATACTGTCTTATATACAATCTGTTCCAACTAACATGTATACACTTGTTATCTGTGGCTCAAAAGACACCAACTACACTCTAAGAGTCCATCGGTATCTTAAATTGGTTGTCACAAATTTATTTCCCTCCAGTAGACCCCCCGAAACTCCTACGAATGACAAATTGGACTTCTGTCAATAACTTTTAACCAGAAACATCTGTGTATGTGGGAAGTGGCAAGTTGGTAAAAGATATAATGTAAATTTAATACAGTAATAAGTATCATAAAGAAATAATCTGTTCGTTATTATTTTTCACACTTTACAGCATTTTTCTTTTCGTGAAATATAGCCTTGTCGTAGTCTCTTTTAGAGAAGGACTAGGGTGGTTAACTGTCTCAAAGTTTCTATGTCTGAAAAATGCCTTTGTTTCACGTGTGCATTTGCATGCTAATTTGGCCAGATACAGAAATCTCCATTCAAAGTCCTGTTTTCTATTTTGTTTTCTTCTGTTTTGTTTTTCAGTACTATAGGTTCCTGTTTCCAGAGAGGTTGATGAAAAGTCTGCTCTAAATCAGATTCTTGATTGTTAATAACATTTTTCTTCTCTGATAATTTTTGGGATTCTTTTATATTTTGGGGTTCTAAAATTTTTTACATTCTTATACAGCTTAGCACATGGTAACCCTCTCATTCTGAAGTCTTTTTTTTTTTTTTTTTAGTTCTAAAAAATCCTTAGATATTTCTTTAACCATTGGCTCCTCTGCCTTATCTCTATTTCTCCTTTATAAACTTCTATTTGTTAGACATTAGTAAATCTAGAGCTAATCTCTATGATTCCTTTCTTTTAAATGTCTCTCCCTTTCTCCTTTCATCTTTTATTCTGGAAGAATTCCTTAGCCTTGATCTTCCTAGCTGACTAATTTGCCCCTCTGTTTTTTCATTCTGCCACTGAGCCATCCATTAAGCTCTTAATGGCAACAATTACATTTCTTCATTTTTCAGATCTCCTTCAGTCTGTTTTATAAAAATAAAGGTCCTGTTGTTTCGTGGATATAATGCTGTCTTGTACATCTCTAAAGATATTAAATCACTCTTCTTATAACATTTAGTTCTGAAGCCTCCAAGCTGTAAAGGCTCCTTGTCCTGGTCTTTCTCTAAGTCGGCAGTCCTCATGTTTCTGGTTGTTCCCAACTGTGAACTCATCTTTCCTAGACTCTCAGCCCTGGGCAGGTGGTCCTGGAAGAGGGCCGAGCGGCTGTGGGGGCTCATGCTCCATGCTCCTTACTGTTCTCAGTGGGAACAGGGCTTGGGCAGAGCCGAGGACAGCGGCTGGCCTTCAGGGCTTCTCTGGTCCCCAGTTTGTCCTGGATATCATCAGCTACCTGGGGCCTTTCCCTATTTCTCCATCCTAAACGCTGACCTAAACACTGGGTGGAGCAGAGAAGAAGGAGCGCGCAGGGGTTCACAAGACAGACTGCACTCACTACCATGGCTCTGCCAAATCTTCGCAGGCTGCTCCCAGCCCTCTCCTGCTCCAGGGCGCCACCATGTCAAGCCTTGTAGCTTTTACGGTGCAGCGCCCAGTCTTGGTCTACCCTTTCCTCTTACCCATCTAAACCCCACCTTTCAATCTACCTGGAACTCCTTGAAGCCTCTAGTCCCCTGAGACGTTTCCATCTTATTTTTGGGTGTGGCTACAGATTCAGATGTTTCAGTTCTACAATTCCTCAGACTCGGTGCAGTGGAGGGAGCGGACATCTTAAAACCACCACATGCAAAATCTTATCCTTAAACTGAGCCTCCTGAACAACATTTGGGATGTGCCGGACTTAGCGAAAACTCTGGTACTTATTTCACGTACTGGCCATTTGCCTTCTTGCTCTTGGATCCGATTTCTACTTTTCCCCTCTTTTACCCTGCATCACAGGAAACTACATTCTCTGACTCTCCCAACAGGGAGAGCATGGTTTCTGGGCAAATTCTGGGCACGTTTCTGGTTTCCGGGCAAGTTCAGCCAGTGGGACGTGCAGGTAGAAGACTGGAAGTGGTGTGAGAGAGAAGCCAGGACTCCCTGCCAGAATGCTGTCTCTGATAGCACCTGTGGCTCTTTGGTGGCCCAGTTTACATGGGGCAGCATCACTATGGGTTAGCTCTGGCTGGTCAGCTCTAGTCTCAGACTTTGGTAACATAAGCTTCTACCATCATCCCTTCAATCCCAGGATGTCAGGGTTCCTGCTGCTCCTAATGTCTGGGGTGCTGCGTATTTCCTGCAATGCCACCTCCCGTGCAACAAATTTCACATGGTAAATTCCTTCTGTTGAGAGGTGTAGAATGTTTTTCTTTTCTTGGCTGAACCCTGACTTAAAGATCAAAATTCTGCAGAGGCATCTTCAAAGATAATAATTGGTAATTCCTCTCTTTGAGGGGAAGGGAGCATCATAGTGAGGGAATTCTCAACTTGGTTTTCTCAGCATCTAAGATATCATTAGATATCACTGTGGCATTAATTGCATATATGCCACAGAGCAAATTTACAAGGAAAGCCTTAGGAGCCTCTCCTATTATTAAACAGAGTGTTCTAGATGCTATCCTAGAAGAGTGAAACTTTGATTGTAGCAGAAAGCTTCTTTGGGACACTTGGGTGGCCCAGTCAGTTAAGTGTACAACTCTTGATCTCAGCTCAGGTCATGATCTCACGGTTCCTGAGTGTGAGCCCCACACTGAATTCTGCGCTGATGGCGAGGAGCCTGCTTGGGATCCTGTGTCCCTCTGTCTCTGCTGCTCCCCTACTCGTGCACGCTCTCCCTCTCTCTCAAAAATAAATAAATAAGCTCTAAAAAAAAAAAAAGCTTGCTTAAGGCTTCTCAATGTTTAGACCTACCTTTCGCACAACCAGGAAGTAGTTTAAAGAAAATATTTTCATCAACTCTATTACTTACCATTTTCTCTGTTGAGAGAGGGTTAGATGAAATGATTGTAAGCCCTTAGAAAAATCTTGTGTATCTCTATTTCTCCTTTGGAAATAGAGAATATCACTGCCTTCTAAGTCCAGCCCACTATTATCACTCCACAGATGCTTTATAAGTTGCACAGAAACAACAAGAAAGTCCACCACTGTGGCTCATGATCAGAGAGAGAATGAGAGCCACACTGTGCCACTGACAGATGCCATGCTGTATAAAGCCCTGAATACCTGCTTTCATTCCCATTTCTAGTATTTGAACTATAATATATGGGCCATCTATTTATTAAAGGAGAGAGCCTACCTTGGCATGGGATAAATTGGTGCTTGCAACAAGATGCTTTTTAATACAAAGGACATTTCTTGAATTCCTTTCAGATCTGAGAGCCACAGCATATGAGGGGTTGGTGTATATGTTTTTAATTGCACGACTATTACACAAGCCCTTCTCTTCAGCTGGCATGAGAAGGATATTCCCATCCTTTCTATGCTCTGTTCTTTACTTCCTCAAAGCTGAGGCGGCAAAAACACTGCCAGCCTTATCCAGCTTTTCATGGAAAGCCGCCACTCTTAACTGGCGCCTTAATGCAATTTCAGACTGTCCCAGGAGACCTTCGTGCTCTGAGGTGAATTCATAACGTTAGGGCCAACAAAGAAGTTAACACAAACTTTCACTGTTAAAGAAAAAGAAAAAGGTCTGCAGGCTTACTCAAGGAGCTCTGCATCTGTGAGCGCCTCTGTCCTCTGCTCCCCAGTGACAATGGCCAGTTCATCCTTCAGCTCCTGAACTTCTTTTTGTAGGCGTATAATCATCTACAAACGGCAAGGTGGGAGGATCAATGTCACCTCCTCATTAAAGGGAACTTGGTGACAGAGAACATACATCTTTGCAAATTACGAATTATTTTAAGGACACAAAAACATACGGAGAATGATCGGAAAGCCACCCCTGGCCCTACCACCCAGCTTTGTTAAATCTCAACATTTTGTCAAAATAGTTCTAGAATTTATTTTAACAAATAAAACATTACTTATGTAACCGGAGCTCCTAATTCCTATTCCTTTTCTGTCCTTCCCGGAGTGATCGCTGTACTATATATAGTGGAGAGCATCTCCCTGCATGTTTTCATATGTTTCCTCCATCTATACCTATGGATGGCACTGTAAGTCATATATGGTATCGTTTTCCATGCTTTAAACCTTATGTAAATGTTACCATACTGCATGGAATGGTAACTTCTTTTTTTGAGATTATTTATACTGCTACATGTAGCTCTAGTTCATTAATTTTCATGGGCATATACTGCTTCAGTAAAGGACTATGTCACAATTTATCTCTGTCTCCTGCGGATGGACATTTAGGATTTTTACTTTTGCTTTTATAAACAATGTGGCTATCAACACTATGAACACCTCCTTGGGCACATATGTGAGTGCCTCTGATGTGTGCACTTAGAAACAAAACTGCATGGTTGGAGAGTCTGTGCATCTCCCTCCCCTTCAGTATGCCTTGCTAAGTTGGTCTTCAGAGTAGTTGTATAAACTTAGATTCTTCATCCATGATATACAGTTCCTGTTTGCCCACATTTACTTCACTGCTTATGGAGTACTGACAGACGCTTTAATTTTGCCGGTCTGGAAGATGTAAAATGGCACCTTGTTTAGTTCAAATATGCATTTTCTGATTACTAGGGAGGTTGGTCATCTCTGCATATGTATATCGGCTGTTTGGTTTCCTCTTCTGTAAATCATTTATTTATATTCTTGTTTGTTTCCACTGAATTGTGTTTTTTTTTCCTTATGGAAAAAGGAAAGCCTTATGGAAAGCCTTATGCAGGCTGCTTTATATATGAATCCATTATTAGTTTTATGTAAGGTATATGATTTCTCCCAATCTATGCCATTTTGTGGTGTTCTTTGTGTTAAGTGAAAGTTTTAAATTTCAGTATGATTTCATTATCGACTTCTTCCATTATGAGTTGTAGTTTTGTGTCTTCGTAAACAAAATCTATTTTCTACCTTAAACCATAGGAATATTTTCCTATATATTCTTATAAAAGTTTTAAAGCTTTGCTTTTCACATTTGGGCTTTTATTTTGGATAAAGTATGAGATATGGATCTAATTTTATTTTTTATACAGCAGCTAACCATGCAAGATTTGCTATTATAATTTTGTTACATAACATATTTCTACATATAAATGTGTCCTTTTCTGGGCCATTGGTTAAAAGCATTTATGTACTTGACTATATGTGCGGCAATACCACGCTATTTTAATGATTATATCTTAGGAAACTTTGGCAGCTAGATAGAACAAGCCACTTTCATTTTATTCCTTTCCAAAACAGACGTGGCTATTCTTGGTCATTTGTACTTTCGTATAAGTTTGAGATGCAGCTTATAAAATTTCCCCAAAGGTCCTCCTCAATTTTTAGCCAGAAATAAATTCGATTAAAGGAGTAATTTGGTAAGACTTATCAAATTAGTCATGCTGAATCCTCTCATCCATGAATATAGTATGGCCTTCCACCGGTTCCTTTTAATAAAGATGTATCACGTTTTCTATAAATATGTTTAATTAGAGTTTTTTTCCTAGAATTTTCAAGTTTTTGTTGCTGCTGTAAATGAAATTTTTATAATATTACATATTCTAATTGTTGGCTTTGATTTATAGGAAGACAATTTTTATGTATGAATTATGTGCCACATAATTTTCTGAACACTGTTTTGTTTCTATTAATCATTAAATATTCTTAGATGTTCTATATAAGCAATTAAATTATCTGTAAGCAATGACAGATGTTTTCTTCTTTTCAAATCCTCATCAACTATTATTATTATTTTTTTAATGTCTCTGTCCTAGCTAGGACTTCCAAGTATAATGCTTCCGATATTCTGATCTTATTCCTTCTAACATTTCACCTTTAAAATGTTTGCTCTAGCTTTTGGTTGATACCCTTAATCACTTGAAGGATGTTCACTGACATTCATAGTTTGACGAGTCTTTTCAAACTATGGATGAATGTTTAGTGTTATCAAATACTTTTTCTGCATCTAGTAATGTGATAATATAATTTTTCTCTTTTAAACTGTGAATGTGATAAGTCACCTTAATTCATGTGACTTTTTTTTCCGTATGAACTACTTCCAATGTACAAAAAGACATAAAGTATACCTTATAAATCCACTAGTTAGCTTAAGTAAATACCTATATACCTACTACTTAGCTTAAGAAATAAAACATTACTCTTTTGAAGCCCAAGTCTCTGTATAGCCTTCCCTAAATGAATTCCCTGTTCCCATTACCTGAAATTTGGTGTTTATTTTTCCCATGGCTCTTATTCTTTTACTATACATTAACATGTTTTCTAATGATAGATTACCTTTAAATTCCCAAAATAAACCCAACTAGCTCATGACACCATATATCATATTAATAATATATGGTCGTAATGCAAATTCCCTAAAACAAAAATTAGCAGGCTGAATTCAATTTATACTCTTCCTTCAGTATTCAACCAACTTAAAAAAACATCGAGTCTGGTCCATCCTTCTTTCCTTCCTGTCTTTTTTTCTCCCTTCCTCCATCACTTCTCTCCTTCTTCTTTCTCTTTTTCTGTTTTTCTTTCTCTCCTTTTGGTAGCTTTGTTATTATTGAATCTAGTCATTAGTCATACATCTATTCATGCTTTTTTAATGCTTCTTACATTAGTTTCAGTGTGATATTTTTGTAGGACATTGTCTAGTTTGTTTGTTTCCAAATTTACAGCCATAAAGTCACTCAAAATACTTTTATTATTATTTTAAGATATCTACTGTGCCTATAGGTAAGTCCTCTTTTCATTGCAAATATTGTATCAATTTCTGCCTTCTTTATTCTTTTCTTCATTAATCTTTCCAGAGATTTGTTCATTTTATTATTAGATTAAAAATCAACTTCTGGGGTTTGTTGCTCTTCTCCACTGTATCTCCGCTTTGGGTTTTGTTTTCACTCATTTCCACACTTTTATTTCTGTCTTTCTACTGTTTTGGATTTATTTTTCTCACTCATTTATCTGACTTCTTGGCTTGGGGTCTACCAGACCAAGGGAGTTTGTAAATTTGAACTTCAAACCCATGTGTAGCAGAGCATTAGGATTTCAAATTTTCAGAGAAACCATATTTTGCTCCACCTAAAGTTCAGGCTAAGGCAGACAAGCTTCACTAGCATCTCCCGATGTCAGTGGACAGATTTTTTTTCCCCTTTCTGGTTCACCTTTTCACTCGTTTCATGTTGGGAAGCAGACAGGGTGTCACGGGTTCATCATCTGTCTTCCAAGGTTCCAGGGCTTCAACTCTGATGCTTTTCTTACAATCCCCTTCACCTCTTCTACTCCAGGACAACTGCAGCCTCAACTTTGTTTCTGGGCCCTGGAGAATCCCCTTATTTACTTCATTCAACTTCAGACATATATGTCAAACGTGCCTGTCGAATTTTATATAGGTGGGTTTCAGATGATCTCTGCCACATCAACTAGACCTGATGTTCCAAAGAACATGGTGACTGAGTATTTTGAACACATCAGTGCTCCTGGAATTTCATTTAAATGCACAGGATTGAGTGGGTTTTGGTTGTTTGCTCCTTTTCAAAAACATGCTTGGAATCATCAAGCTCTGCAGAGTGAAAATCCTTAGACAGGAACTATGTGAGTCATTCATTTGTATTCGAACCTCCCCTCCCCCCACCTCCTGCTCCACTAAATTAATATTGATGCCATATTTTCTACATCTGCTAAGGCTTTCAAAGTCAAATCTAACAACCAAATTATCTTCTGTTACTGAACAGAAATCTCAAAACTAAGCCAACTTTTCATGATTTTGAGATTAGTACAGTCACATCTCGCATCAAATTAGTGTAGAAACTTTGGAATGAGAGCCTTCCTTAGAAGATTTGGGGCCATGCCCAGTCACCACAGACTCTGGCCTGCTTACAATTCTTTTATCATATTGTCTCCCTGAGGTATTAATACTTGTAAAGAAAGCAAGTCAAATCCTTGATGATCCTGCTCTCAGAGGGCTGGCTTCCTGTGTGCCATTGGATTTTGACAGTAAGATATTGGAAATCCCATCCAAGTTGTGTTTTAGGTGGTTTTGAGGACAAATTTGTAATTGTCACTTGTGCTTCAGAAAAGCTCTGTACATAAAGTAATGAACAGTAATGTCAGTTCTAGAAGCCATTAAAGAGGCCAGGAGATAATACTTGTCAATTACCAGATTAATTCTGCATCAGGAAGACCTCAACATTTGTTCAATTATCAGCTATCAGCTTTGATTCGGGTTTCTCTTTTCGTTAAGCTTCTCACATGCCCTACATCAAACACATGATAATGTTCATCTTTTTTTTCACATTCTTCAAGTTCCTTCAAAGAAAAGTCTCTGTTTTTTAAAAACTTAAAGAAAAAGACCCTCTAGTGTCTAATGTGTTTATTTTCCTTCAATTATGCACTAATTTTTGTCTTTGGGCTAATAGCTCATTCCTGTCTTTCTCACGCTGCTCAGTGATGCTACCGGGCTGCTTGCTGGAGAAGGAGGGATGGTAGAAGAATTCATCCTACAAGTTCCATTTCACTTGACTCATGCCTTTGAATTCTGACTCCTTCTTTCAGCGGGGGGGGGGGGGGGGGGGGGGAGGGGGGGGGGTCTTGTGTTATGCTGTTGTTTCACCAGGGCCTGTGCTAGAAAGAGACCCTACCTCACCCGTTTGGTTTCTCCAGAGGAGATTTCCATCAGGGCAGCTTAAGTTCCTGAGGGGAGGAGAGTAAAACAAATAACCTCATTATTCCTGTTACCTCTTTACCTCTACACTTTAATGCAATGACTTCAGGGGAGACAGGGTGCACAACCCAAAGGAAATAATTAATATGGGTAACAGTGAATTTGAGAAGGGCTTTCTTTTTTTTTTTTTTTTTTTTTTTAGAATTTGAGAAATTTGTAAATGAGGCGCTGTTGGTAAGATTTCACCATCTTTTTATAACGCATCCTGCTAAGCTTATGCCAGCTTCTGTTCTAGAGAAAATTTTAAGAGCTGAGTGATTTGAAAAGTAATATAATCTTAATTTGGGAATGTACAAAACTGAAATATTCTATTTCAACATCTTCAATGTTGGCATAAGTTGATTCCATGTTGTATTTCGTTCAGAGAAGACTAACAAAATAAAGAGAAAACATCTGCATTTAAAATGAGGATCTGAGTCATGTAACTTGCAAATATTTTTGCTTTAAAAAAGCACTTTGATAAAGCAGGACTCATTGCTATAAAACTAGAAGCTTGGCTATTTTTCCACGGACCAGACCCATGATGAATTTTTTTTTTAAATCTCTAAATAACAGGACAGTTATGCAAAATATGGTTCTACTTAATAACCATTAGAACTTCTTCTCTGTTAGCTTTTATAAAAGATGGCCTATTATTATCATCTCTAGAAAGTTAAACTGATGTTTTCTGAAAGGCCACCAGCTGCATGTAAATATAAGTGGATGTGACTGCATCATACACATCCTCGGGACTCACTGCACATCTTGGGAGCAGACTGATGGGACTGCAGGTGGCAGGTCCTTGAGTCAGAACATCTGCACCTGAATCCTGGCTCCGCCGCTTATGGCGCTGTGACTCTACACAAATTATTTACCATTTCTGTGCCTCAGTTTTGTCATCCGTCAAGTGGGGATGGAGTTAACATCTACTTGTAAGGTTGTCATCAGAATTAAGTAAATTAATACAGTTCCAACACTTAGAACACTGCCTGGAACAGAGGACGTGCTCCTCTAGTTTTGCTCATCTATGATATACTTTTTTCTTTTTTTTTAACATAGTAAGTTAAAAGTGGCTTACCAATCTGGGATCGATTTCTTCATTGAGAACAGCTTCATTCTTTATGAGAGCCACTCGTTGTGCAAATCTGCAGGTAGATATAGACTCCTAAGGAAGCAAAATAACTCCTTAAAATGTTATGACTTTGAGAGATAAAACTTAATTTTTGTTCACAGAAGAAAGACGCACACCTAAAGAGTGATGTGTATAAAACACAATGAGGAATCAGTCTTCCAAATTAGGAAGCTTTGCTTTAGAACATTATTTTAATAAAAACTTTAATAAAAATTTTATTTTGGCTTAATAACATGATCAATGTGGGAGATCGTGAGGTCCTGAGTGGTGACTGGTATGTTTTTTTCAACTATTGATCTATTCAACCAGAAAACTACATATACAAATCATAATCATAGCAGGTACTATTATAATTCACAAACATGAAAGACTATAAAATAAACATTTGTAACAGACCAAAAAGAGAGGCTTTTCAAGGCATCTTAGAATGCACTCAGGGCTTGGCCTTGTTTTGAAAGACACCCTGCCACTTCCTGCTTTCCTCTTTGGCAGAAAAGTCTAGATCTCGGGCATTCAACTGAAATGCGTAAAACGCCAAGCTGACTCTAAAGCAACCCAGGAAAGCCAGTCAGAAGCCAGCCCCTGACAAAACGGCCTGTGCAATGCGCTCAGCGACACGTCCAGGGACACCTCTTGGAGGTGCTTCCAAGGTATCTCAGTATTCAGGAGCAAAACGGAACAGAAGCTAATGAGTCTCTTCTCTCGTGTCTTCCAGCCAACATTACTAACCCACCAGCGGGCTTCCCAAAACCCGTGTATGAGTCTTCTTCCCACCATCCTGCACTGTGTGAAGTCCATTCTCAAAGGGGATGATTAAAATGCCGGCAAACAAACCAAAGCTGTAAACTCTGCAGGGTATTTGCGTCTGAAAGCAGTTGAAAAGATGGAAACCCACCCAGGACCTTCAACTCCATCTCATAAACTAGCAACAGAAACTCAGACTGAGATCCCCAGAAGGAACCAACATACGTCGATATTCCTTTTCTCTAAAGAGAGAGTTGCAATCATGGTCGTCATGCAGTTCCCTCCCAGACTGTCTCTTAGGACACTGGTCATCATGGAGTTCCTGTAGGGAATGTGGGAACGGTGTTTTTCTGAAAGAGCAATGATCACCTGTGGCACAGTAGAAAAATAATGGCATTAGATTAGCAGAAAATGCACATTTGACAGTCAACTAAGCCGCAACTACAGTGAAAATACAAACAGAAATCACAACAATGCAGGGTGACATCTAAAACTTGGGCTCAGAATAAATATCTTTACAATATTTGGTATAATAATGGTGGAAGCAGAGGGAAGTAAACTTAGCAAAAACATGCCACCGTGAATGCTGTAATTTTTGGACAGATGATATAACTTGGTACAGAACAGGGTATGTTATTATCCTGTTTTCAGCCATTGGAAAATTTATATAAAAACTCAAGAGTAGGGGCACCTGGGTGGCTCAGTTGGTTAAGCGTCTGACTCCTGATTCCAGCTCAGGTCAAGATCTCACGGTTCCATGAGATCAAGCCCAGTGTCAGACTCTGCACGCTGATAGTGCAAAGGTTGTTTGGGATTCTCTCTTTCCCTATCTCTCTGCCCCTCTCCTGCTCGTGCTCTCTCACTCTTTCTCAAAAACTAAATAAATATTTTTTTAAAAAAGCCTGAAGAGTAGATCATGCCAGATTTTTTAAATCCTACCAAAATCGATTGATATGACCCATCTTCAAGGTAGAAGAGGCAGAACAGTATATAAGAACTATGAGACGGCAGGGGTTAGTGGTAGAGACCTGAGAATCGGGTGCTACATTGTTCAGGTCTGACATCCTAGCCTTACTAGGACAGGTCGCTCAACATCTCTGCCTCAATCTCCTCAACTATAAAACAAAAGATAGTATCTCCCTCATAGGAAGCTGGCATGATTTAGAGTTAAAATGTACAAACTGCTTTAAGAAGTACCCCACTTATAAGAAGTGCTCTATATGTGTTTGCTACCATTGTAAGTGATGGGGGAAGTTTATGTTGGTTCTGAGTCTCATTCATCTTACTTTTCGCAAGTGTGTTAGGTACTTAATGAGAAGGAACTAGCTGGATGAAAGGCTGCTGTGGGGGTTCCCAAAGGAAGCCACCAGGGGTTCGGGGTTTTCCTGGAAAGACGAACCCAGTGCTAGATGCCCATCCCAAGCATCAGGAATAGGTCACGCACAGATGTGACTTGAAGGGCATCACCAGGCCCTGACTCTCAAAAATACTTCTGCCAACACCTGTCACTGTTCTGATCCTCCCCGCTCTCAGGTGTGTAATTCCCACCAACAGAACCTCTTATACTCCCTTGGTTTACAAAACAAGATTGTTTTTGAGGGCTGTTTGGAGCAAAAACACAAACGACCACTGGATCTGGCTTTATTTTGCTGACCACACATTTTACTGCAAACCAGGTATCCTGTGATATTCCTCTCAATAATTACTTCTCCACTCTCAGAAACGAGGCCTTCACATCTTATCCTTTTGTTTCAAACCTCCACATGGCCTCCTCTCCCTGCCTTTAGTCTGAGCTGATGGCCACACACCTTCCATTAGAAGTGAGCAGCCTGGGGCGCCTGGGTAACGCACTTGGTTAAAGAGTCCAGCTCTTGGTTTCTGCTCAGGTCATGATCTCATGGTTTTATGGACTCAAGCCCTACATCAGGCTCTGCACTGGCAGCACAGAGTCTGCTTGGGATTCTCTCTCCCTCTCTCACTCTGCCCCTTCCCCATGCATGCTGTCTCTATTTCTCTCAAGATAAATAAATAAACTTGGAAAAAAAAAAAAAAAGGACCTAGTCTCTCTTACGACTCAACTTTCCACAAGAGACCTAGCTCCATCAAAAGGACACCCTAGTGTGGAACTGGGAGGTGAGTCATGAGAGGTGGTGGCCACAGGAGGAAGATCAGATTTGTAGGACAATGTGGTGGCAAAGGCATCTGGTTTCTTTGAGGCAGCTGCAGGAACTTTCTGGAATCCAGGACTTAATGCCCTGAGTGCCAACTGGGGTAATGGTAATGTTTTGCAGAGCAGTTCAGTGGCGTGGTTGGATGTGTCTCCTGTTTGCTCTGCTCCTAGCTGGATAGTATCCAAGTCCAGCTCTCAAATCTTCTTGAGACTCTTTATGTTTAATAAAGTCTACACTGCTTAAATTAGCTACAGTGGGTTTTCCAGTTCACAACTAAGAAATCTGACTAATACAACATGCACTTGACGCATTTACGTGAAATAAATGAACAAATAAATGAGTAGACTAATTAGCTTCACCTAGGAAGACAGTGCGAGGGTCAATAGTATGCAACGAGATTTGGCAGAACTGAGTTTTGATATAATTGGAAAGGAAGTGGGGAACATGGCAGACCCAAATCTGAGTGGCAAGACAGTAGGCAGCAGGGGACACTGAGCAGAACTCCAAAGCCTCAGAGCCAAGAGGACAAATGAAATATCTATAACAAGCAAGGCAGGCCCAAATATCAAACACCAGACCAAACAGGGAGGGGTTGGTGGGACGGATGTGTGGAGAGGGTGGCATTATTAATTATGAATCATAATTAAGTATCTAACAGTATTGGAAGTACTTTGAAATTCTTTCATAAAACAAGTGTCACTATTTTTTTCCTGTTTCAGGAAATAATATTTCTTCTATTCAACAGCTTGATGAAAATTAGATGATATGAAAGAGAATACGCTTATTAAATTTCCTGTTGGTATTCAGGTAAATGGAGTTTTTAACTTGCTTTTGGTTGCAATGACAGAAAATGTACAAACTGGATTTAATCCTAAGGGAGATGTACTGGCCCATGTGCAATAGGAAAGTTTTAAGGAAAGGGCAGTGCTACCACCGAGGACTTAGTTTTCACCAGTATCTGCTCTACCTTCTATGTTATAGAAGTCTGCCTCTCTTCATGGCCACCAGATGGCTGACCAATGCTCTTATTTATAACTGATGTGATAAACTTCTCTAATTATTAAACATACATTCTGAGCTTTCCTAGGGACAAACATGGGTCACGGGCCCATCCCTGAACCAATCACTCTAGCCAAGGTCCCACCTAGCCTACACTAGTCAAGGTCTACTCCTAGAGCTGGGATGGGCCCCTGGATGCTACTCCTGCAATGAGTGTTATAGAGGCAATCCCAATGTCCTTTCCAGAAAGGGCTCTAAAATTGCTCAAGAGAATAATTAAAATTCAAAATGGGATTACGGATTGGAAAGCATCGTCTTTAAAAATGGGGGAAATGAAAGCAGTGCATAATAAAAGAAAGAACCCAGGACACAGAGGTAGAAACCAGCTGCACACTTGTGTGATTTTAGGCGAATCTCTTACCTTTATTAGTCTCTATTTCCTCACTTGTAAAAGTGGGATTAGAATGCCTGCCTATCTCACAAAAATGTTTTAAAGATGCATAGAGATAGTTTCTGGAACAGTAAAACAAAAAGTACCCCGTGTTTGCAGGGGTGTCCAGGCTATGTTCTTTATGATCCCTTTGGACACTTGCTACAGCCATATAAATCCAGTTCTGGACCATTTCTCTCCAAGAGGGATCTTCTCAGCTCTAAAGGAGTTTGGGGATACCATAACAAGCCCAGACCCCTTGGAGCAGATACAGATCTTCAGAGTGACCCAGAAATGGCTGGTACTTGGGAGAGAGACAAAGGTAGATTATTCTTTGTGGGGCAGCTTTGGGCTCTCTGAATTCAACAGGAACCAAACGATCCACATGGCACAGGGTAAGGAGGTGGTATACAACCTGGATTCTTTTTTTTTTTTTTTTTTAGTGTCTACTTCCATTGGGATTTCATGTACAAATACAGCAATATGTTCCTGAAGGCATTCTTTAAGCAACAAAGAGTGGAAACTCACATTATATTTAACAGTATCTCCAACTATCTTGAAACTATGCCTAAAATCAATAACTCAGATTGCTATTTAATGAGTTAAAGAGATTTTCCTTTAAAGAGCTAAGAAGCACATGGAAAATTAGCCTCTGAAAACTGACAATGATTTGGAGCGGTTACAACTGGCACTGGCACCATTAGTTTTCCTCCTGAACACACACATTTAGTGGAAGCCAAATGGAAACGAAAACTCTGGGGAAGTCCCACTTATGGGGGGTAACTGCCTGAAGGTGACCCTGATTCTGATTTCTGTAGAGGCAGAGAGCAAACACTCTGTTCCCAGTGGTTTCTCACTTGATGTTTGGGCTGATAGAGACCGAGGGTCACACCAGGGGCACTTGGTGAGGCTTATGGTTAGAACAAATACGTATATCCCCTTCCTTCTCTTCCACAGACTTAATTTCTAGGGCCAAGATGTACCCTGTTATTGTGGCTTAAAATGTTTTCGAGGAGACTTTTTGGAAAGAGGACTGCATACACAAGGAAATTTCCAAAACCAACAATGTTCTGACAAACAGAAATTTATTTACTTATGAGCACAATAAGGTGCATTCAACTCAGAGAGGTTGTGCCCTGCGAGCAGGTGTAAGGTCCATAATTGTGGCCAGAAGGGCAGTGACGGTTCTTCATGGAATTTCTATAAGTAGTGTGGGATAATAAATGTAAGAGAGGTTACCGAATTGTCTGAGGACATCTCCATATATATAGATATAGATATATATAAAATAAGATGGAGAAGATGTAATTAATTACAAACATTTACCTGAATTTCTAATAGAGGATTTATCTGACTATATGTAAGGATTTTTTTTTTGAAAGAATGAGAGTGCGCACACGTGCATGGGGGAGGGGCACAGGGAGAGAGAGAGAGAGAGAGACAGAGACAGAGACAGAAAGAGAAAGAGAGAATCTCAAGCAGGTTCCACTGTGGAACCAGCGCAGAGCCCAACTGTGGGGCTTTATCCCACAACCCTGGGATCATGACCTAAGCCAAAATTAAGAGTCAGACACTCAACCGACTGAGCCATCCAGGCACCCTGTAAGGATCTGTTTATTTGCTTTGCTCCTTCACTGGATAACACGATAGCATAGACTATCTTCTCACCCATGCATTTATCCCCATTGCCTAACATAACTTGTAGCACTTCACGGACACTTAATCATAATTTGTTGAATGAATGAGTGAATGAATGAATGAAGTGAGTTAAACTAAATTGTGTTACACGTCCAGTCTCATTAGCCCCATAATCAAGTCCAACAAAGAAAACCTGTGTACAAAAGTTCTGTTATTTCATTAATGGTATCTGCCTGCCTCTTTTTATTATTCCTATTCCCCTGTACTCCTTGGATCTCTCTCACTTATCTCTTTCTGTGTGAAATTCCAAAATTTCTCTACTACCCACCTATTCTTCTCTAGCCGCAACTCCTAGATTTATTCAACTTCACACATCTATGTCCACATACTCCAGTTTCCTACATTTGTGTCCCTCTTCACTCTCAGGCTAACCTTCCCCTTTTTCTCTCTCCCTTGTCTTATGCTATAACCTCCACGAAGACACTTGTGGATCAGTGTAAGCAGTTAACAGCTGGAGTGACGCATCAGGTGAATATGAAACAGATTATTTACATTCTGAAAGCCAAAGGTCAACGACATGTGAATGTCACTGTAGCTCTGGGTCAATCGAGCCCCTGTACTGGAGCAAAGGACTAACGGACTCCAAGTTCCCACTGCCTGACATACACTAACCCCAGCCCTGCCTGGTTCCCTCCTACTCGTTCTTTGAATCTTTGCTTAATATCAGCCCTGAAAGAACTTTCATTCCCTCCACCTTTCTCAGTTGAAATCCGATCCCCCATTACAAGCTTTCCTCACCCCTTGGCCTTTTTCTGCACAACTCACCTGGACTAAAACCAAGTATTCAATGACTATTTATTCCACGCACATCTCCCTGCACCAGCCCATGAGACCTCTGGGGCAAGGACCGTTTCTACTTTGCTTGGCACTATGCTCCAGTGCCTGGCACAGTCCTCAGCATGCTCTTGCTCCTTGTAAATGTTTAAGTACATAAATTCGTTATACAGGAAACCAAATGCACAGAGCCACCAAGACCACTCACATGACGCTGATGTTACAAGAATTCTGAAGAGGAGAGATGTGGGGAGAGAAATAGTTCTAATGACAAGTAGCAGCTTACAGAGGTTGTGCTAAAATGAAGAGAGGATTAGGGGCAGAATGTTTTCGTTGAGTGGTAACAATTGGTGGAAATTCTGATTCAACTAATGAATATAATTTTGTATGAACAGATGGGCATAATGGGAATTAAAGCCAACAGTGCTACCAACTGAAACAACTAGGTATATTTCTTTGAAATAAAGCACTTTGAATATAGTCCATTATGCTTTTATATCAATGTTTTGTAAGTGTCCTATTAAGTAAATGCTCTGTTAAAGTAAAAGTAGTGTGTAATATTTGAGTAAGGAAGAGCTAGGGAAGCCTGAATCTTGTCAGAAACACTAAAATGACCTGAACACCGGGCAGGTCATTAATCTCTGGGTGCTGCATTACGGGGGTTTATTTGGTTAGAGCCTAACTGCATGTACCTTGTTCAGATACAACTCCCTTAGGTTTCTCTCAATCTGCTTTTTCAGCCAACTTGACCATTAGAAAGCATTTACCATCAGGACAATATCAGTCTCAAAAAGGGGAGAGGGGGTGTTTCTGTTTGTTTTTTGAAATCTTTTAGCCTCCAACACTCATTAGCAAGTCCTTCTGCCTTGCCAATATAGTCTACACTTCTCTACTCCAGGTTTTAATCATGCTCCTCTTTTTTTTTTTTTTCTGAGAATTTGGAAGTAGTTGCCATCTTTAACATTCAACTCACAGCACTTCACTCACAGAGCTGAAAGAAACTTGAGAAATCATCCAATTCAATATGCTCATTTTAAGGGGTGAGGATTTTTTTCTGGAAAATTTATTTGGCTAAATTCAGATGAGCTCTCTTATCACCTGGAGTCAAAATCAGAAATAAAAAACAGAGCACACACTGGGGTAGATTGCAGTAAACTTGGGGTAGGGGTCGGGAGGACAGGTAAAGCAAAGAGAACCATTGCAGGATCACAATCACGAACTCAAGTCACCAGAAGCCAAAAAAGATATCAGTCATCTCTAAATTATGTTCCTATAACTAAGCCACAAGCCTGAAAAGATAGGCCACAGGAGGCCATTTATAACCTATTTTCACACCCATTACAAACTTTACAGTAAAAACAATAAGGTATAGTAAGAAAACACATGGGCCTTGTAGCCAGGCAATTCAAGATTCAACTCCTCATCTTACTGCTAGCTGGTAACCTGGGGAAGGCCTCAGGAAGATCTGAGTTTTAAAATCTACAAGATGGAAATAACTAATACCTTACATTGTAGGGCTGTTGTAAGGTTTAAATGAAATGGTATATACAAAATGCTACCCCAATGTTCACAGCAGCATTATTCACAATAGCCAAAAGGTAGCAACAACTGAAGCATCCGTCGATGGATGAACAGATAAACAAGACATGGCATGTACATATAATGAAACATTTCTCAGCTTTGAACAGGAACAGAATTCAAATACATGCTACAGCATATGAGGGACTTTGAAGACATTATGCTAAGGGAAATAAACCAGGCAGAAAAGGACAAATATTATACATTCCACTTATATGAGTATCTAGAATAGGCAAGTTCATAGGGACAGGGAGTAGAACAGAGGTTACCAGATACTGAAAGCATAAGGAAATGGAGAATTACTACTTAATAAGTACAGAGTTTCTGTTTGGGGTCATGAAAAAAGTTCTGGAAATGGATGGTGGTGATGGATGCACAACACTGTGAATGTACATAACGACACAGAATTGAATACTTAAAATGATTAAAATTATGAAGTTTATGTTATGTGTATTTTACCACAATAAAAGAGGAAAACAAAAAACAAAAATGTTAGCAGAGTGCCTAGTAAAGCGTGTCAGCAAATGGTAGATATAGTTAATCCTGTTGTGCCCATTTTACCTGTTCTAAGTAATGAAGGGACAAGTTGATGTACTTGGCCTCTGTTAGAAGTTGGCCTCCCACTCCAGTCTTTGCAACTCGCTCTGAACCAGCCAGGTCAACCAAGTGAAGTTTGGCATGGCGGACGGTCGCAGATCCTGGCTCCTTGCTTGATAAGTGAATAGAGAAAATGCAGTGGGAACGAGTTGAAGCTTGGTTCATTGGAGTCTACAAAAAAGGAATTGCAAAACAAAATCAATGTGAACGCTGAGCATTTTCACAGAATCTCAAAAAATTTAAATTTATGTTTCTGATGGTATGACACTTCCAATGAAGCCAGTGCTGTCCAATGCAACAAAAACACTTGTAGCTGAGACCTCTTAAAGTCAGTTATATTTAATGTATTGTCTCTGGAAAGACTGATAACAGATGTGGATGGGTTGATTCAGAAAGTGAGGAAAGAGTTTGAATAAGGTAAAGCTTGGGTCTACTTACTAATATGATAACTTAATTTCATTACATGACCACAGTTCCCACCTTAATCTTGGCTAGCCATATTGCAGATGCTCAATGTGAACACCATGGGGAAAAAGGTGAGAATGGGTGCACTGGGAGAATTCATTACACACTTGTAATAAACACAACCAACAGACAAGGATGCCCAGTATCACTGCTACTACCTAACAGTGAACAGGGGGTCCCAGCCAATGCAGTAAACAAGAAAACGAAATACAAGTCATCGTGACAGGAAAAGAAGAGATGGAAACATCATTATCTGCAGAAAATATGGTAGTCTACAAAGAAAATGCAGGAACATCTATAAACTGTTAAAAACTAAGTTAAAAACTAAGAAGTTTAGCAGGGCTGCTGGATGAAAGATCAACATGCCAAATTAGAGAAGTTCTAATAACCAGCAATAATTAATCAGGAAGTATAATACTACTTATAATGGTAACAAAGACAATGAAATAATGGGGGATTAATCTTATAAAAAAGTGTGATTTGTAGGGAAAATGATAAAATAATATTAAAAGATACAAAAAGAAAACCTAAATAAAAGGTGTCCTAGATATTAATGTACCATGTCATAGATGGGAAAACTAAAAATGAATCTGTATATTAATTTCTCTATATTAACGTACATAACCAATGCAATTGAAATAAAAATACCACATGTTATGTTTGTGGAACAGGGCAAATTAATTCTAAAAAACAGACGGAGCAAATATAAAAAAATAACAGAAACAATTCTGTGAAAGAAGCACAAGAGAGGAGAGCATGTCCTGCTATACATCAAGGTATATCATAATGCCATAGTAATTAAAACAGTGTGGTATTGCTGCAGGAACAGATAATGAGATCAGGGAAACATGCTGGGCTCATTTTGAAACTCTGGATAGGACAGAAGTGACCTCACACCATAATGGAGAAAGAAAAGACTAATTAACAAATGGTGCTGGAATAACTGGCTATCCATCTTGAAAAAAATAAATAAATTTAGGTTGCTTCTCACACTTGATACAGAAATAAATTCCAAAATGTATTAAAGACTTAGGTGTAAAATAACACAATTTTAACATTCATATAAGAAAATATGGAAGCACATCAGGACCAATTCAAGGCAGTCATGGATCTTTTATGATAAGATATTAAACACAAAAATGAATTAATTGAAAGTATTTGACCAAATTATCCAAAATTAAAGAACTTCTGGGTGATAAAATCTACCACAGAGTTGGAAGGCTGGGAGTTGATGTTTGCAATCCATATAGCTAACAAAAGATTAATGCTTGAAAAAAAGAACCTCCACACATCGATAAGAAAAAGGCAACTCTGAAAAAAAAATGAGCAAAGGATATGAACAGGCAACCCATAGAGAGGAAACCTAAAAATGGTTAATTAGTATTTGAAAAAAAATGCTCCAACTCACAAATGGCCAGGACAAACAATTAGAGCCATAATGATAAAGTATTTCACTCACCTCTATCAGACTGGAAACTTTTAGAAAATGGAGTCTAACAAAACAAGACTTGTAAAGATACAAGGAAACAAGAACATTTATATACTGCTGGGAGGAATATAAAGAACCTCTTTATGAGAGCAATTTGACAATATGTGGTAAGGTTGCAGATGCATATAACCCACAACCCAGCAACAGACTCCGAGGTGTATTCCTGGAGAGAAGTCTGGAACAAGTCTCACTGGGGGAGAGTGAAAAGGGGTGATTGGTATGCACACATATGGGCATTCATGCTTGGGTATAGCAAGAAATTGGCACAAGATGTACAACCTAAATGAAAATCTGTGGTAGTAGAGATGAATGAACTTGGATAATTCAAACTACAGGGAAGTCAAAATGAAGCACCTTTTGGATAGATTGACAGATGGGTTTCTGAGCTGCTGATGAGAAATAGCATGTTAAAGAATGATGTAAACTTCAATGATCAAAATGATATCTATGACAGAACTCAGGTGCTCAAAAAGAAGTATCACCTAAAAATTTCATTCATGGCTCTAGAACTTAGGTCATTAAAGTATAAAAATATGGACTGGAAGAACACAGCAAATTAATGCTAATGGTTGCCTCTGTGAGGGATACAAAGCAAAAAGGCCACAAGAGGACTTCAGTTGTATCTGTAATACCCTATTTATTTAAAATTAGCAGAAGCGGGCTCTTGGGTGGCTCAGTCAGTCAAGCATCCAACTTTGGCTCAGGCCATGATTTCATGGTCCCTGAGTTTGAGCCCCGCATCGGGCTCTGTACTGACAGCTCAGAGCCTGGAGCCTGCTTCGGATTCTGTGTCTCCCTCTCTCTCTGCCCCTCCTCTGCTTGCTCTCTCTCTCTCTCTCAAAAATAAACATTAAAAAATTTTTTTTGTAATTATCAGAAGCAAATTCTGATACCTAAAAATAAAATTTCCCTAACAGTATTCCAAATGACCGTTCATGTGAGTAAGTGTGTGCAGCTCCCCACCCCTGCAAAATGGGATTTAATAAAAGAATTTCCATATGGATGCACATGTATTCAGAGAGGGTAACACACTCAGATGCTATTTTAACCCGAAATTCCTTCTGTAAATCTGAGTTCTTGATATCTACCATTGTTGATTTACACCAACTACCAAAATACACAGATGTCAAAATCTTGGCATTGTGTTGGTGATGATGATGTAGCTAGTAAGTTAAATAGGCTGAAAATGTGACCCATTACTCGTTGCCACAATAACCATACTCAGATCTGGCCAGTGTGTGATTTTGCATGCTGAAGTGGACCAGCAAATAACTGTGCCTGTAAAACCGCAAACTCAAATTTAGAACCTAAGTTGAGGTGTTTCAAAAGTGACTGGAAGTTATTTGCAGAACTTAAACATGGGTTTCACGTCACTGTTATATTCGCCCAACAATAAATCCTACAGTACTGGAACAAAAGTCAAATTGACAATCGATAGAAATAAATAACACAGAGACTCTCCCCGACATCTGTCTTCAGCTTCCAAATGGATCCACTGCAGTCACAATAAAATGTGGCCCATTAGCAAATAATGGAAGAGGTACCAATTTCAAAGGAATGTGAGATTTACATCAAATTAAGTTGTATTTCTGGAGTCTGTAATTAAAATGCAGTAATATGCTGTAGGAGTCCATGCCCACAATTTTGTAACTTCCCATAAATATTTCCTGCATGAAGTAGTAGTTGGTGTCCTCTTAGCTAAAATTTTCTTAAACCTCAGAAAACATTCTTTATGTGTAGCTGTTTAAGTGTGATCGAATGTGCTGGTGTCTGCTCTGTGTTTATTTAAGGGTGTCTATATGTCTCACAGGCATGCCCCTACATTTGTCCTTTTAAAGGTAAAACCGTATTAAAACATTTCTGAAACTGCCTAAGAACAGATGGCACCATTTAGGCAGATTCATTCAAATTTAAGTGCACATTTTAAACAAATGTGCTCTTGGCACTAGAGACTATGTCTTTGGAAAAATGTTAGTGATGATTAATCATCTGCATGCAGAGAGCTTTCACATTTCATATCAGTCTGTGGATACAGCTCTGTGTTAGGCAGCACAAAGACTAGAAGGAAAATAAGATGGAACTTGCCCTCAAGAAATTTATAATCTAGCTCAAGAGCTAGAGACAAAACAAATGAAATGAGAGGGAATGCTGAGAAAAAGGCAAATTTGCAATACAGAAAGGGGTCTGTTCTCAAAACTGAGCATGCTGACCCTCTAGGTAATACCTAAGAACACTAATCATCCCCTCATCCTGGAGGCTCTCTGCCCACCCTGCCCCTCCTTGGTTTCTAGAGTCTTCACTGTCCTGGCACTTTCTCTCTAACTGCTCTGTCTCCTTTTCCTTTACTGGACGCTTTTCTCCCCAGTCCCGAAAACACGCAGGTCCCAAGCTATGGTCATGATATTTCTTCCCCTTGGAAAGGTCTTTGTCGATAGCTCTGATTATCACTGAATAGATACTGTAGTGTAGTTTAAAAGTCACAGATCAACGGTCTTAGAATGTGGTATTGAAACACCTGGTTTCAAGCCCTGGTTCCGTCACTTACTGGTGTTAAAATATTAAGCAAATTGACATAATTTTGGTTCTTGTGTCTTTGTAATCCCTATAATAAGGCTTGCTTTGCTGCAAAGAGCTATACTGAGTGTGGAAGTGGCCCATGAACTGTGAAAGGTCATATAAGTGTCCATTCCTGTTGATATTCACTCTATTCAGATGCCTCCCATATCCTTATTTCCAACCACAGTTTCTCTGTGCACTAGATTAGAATGTCTACTGATAACTGCCACTAAAATGCCTTGCCAGCATCTTAAACCTAATGCTCCCCAAAATAAGCTCATCACTTTCCCTCATTCTGTGTCCCACACATGGATGTCTAGTCCATTCCTCTTGAATTTACTTCTACTTCTATATCCAAATATCCTTGATCTCTCCTCTGGGTCATGACATTCTCTCCTTATTAGTCTCCCCAAATTTACTCGTCTCCTCCAATTGTTCTCCACGTTGTAGAATAATATTTTTAAAAAAACATATTTGATTACATCAGTTCTACCTATATTTCTGAATTAAACTATCACATCACTAAGACTAAATATCTCTAGTTCCTTCAAGTGTGTTCCTCAAAATGTTTTTTTTTAATATGGCAGGCACTCTGACACTCTGAATTGCATATATTCTTTCTAATGTAGACTAACCACAGCAGAGGACACTGGAATCCAGGCAATCTAAATCTAGAGTTGCCCGTAACTAGCACATGAAGTGTTCTACCATGTTTGCTCCACCCTTTTACCCATGATATGAAATTTGTTTGGGAAACACACACACATACACAAACATTTATTTGATGACTGACTTGTATTTGATTAGTTTTTACCCCAAGTTACAATCACTTGAGATAATTATGGAACATTTTCTTTCAATTTTGTGCTATCTACAAATGAAAGTATCCTCATCCAAATAATTTGTAAGAATTAATAAGGCAGAACAACATTCCATGAACACTCCTACTCTCTACTCTGTTAGGAAACAGTTATGGGTATTTTCCAATTGGCTTTAATCCAAGTACTTTCCTATACCTTCAATTTCTCTGTATATCCCCAAGGATACTTTTGAGAGACTTTATTAAATAAATTGGATCTATTTGATCTATGAGTTTTTATAACCTTATCAAAAAAGTGAATAGAATTAGTTTAAGATGAATCAATGTTGACTCTTTCCTAATTGCTTACTGATCATTATTTAAGAATGCTTTACCAGATTCTTGTCTTAGGGCTTAGTATCAAAAATATTAACTTGCCATTTTCCAAATATATTTTCTTTCTTGGAAAATAAGAAAGTATATGGCTTTCTTTAATGGGGTAAAAGTCTAAAAACCCAGGATCACTGGTCCCTTATAGATTCATCATAATAAGTTCCATTGGGAAGGTTACATCCTCTAGCAAATGCTTTCCACTTCCTTCTTCCTCCCACCTAGATTCTGAGCTCCTTGAGGCTGTCTTCTTCATCATTGTAACCCTAACATAATACAGCATAATAGTGTTCAAAAATACTTGTTTAATTGCTGACCTTATTCATTTCTAGCTTTCTGGAAGCTCTATGGCATGCTCCATAATTTCTAAAAATCTCCATATCATTCCAAGACCACATCTGCAAACTCCTTTTTCCCCCCAAATTCTTTAAGTCCATGGAATTCATTTAAGTCTAAATATTAGAATTATTTGAAAAAGTAAGATCGACTCAAGTCTCCCTACCCATTGTGCCTGATTCCAGAGATCTGCCACTACCCTCTACATCTTCAACTGCCTTTTCTCTTACCTAGAATGTCCTCTTGCTGGTCAAGTATTGCCTATCATTTCTGACGGGGAAATGTATGTCCTCTTCCTCCTCCAAAATAAACCTACTCAAAATTAAATTACCTCCATGAATTCTCTTGGACGATTCACAAATGGCACTAGCTATTGTGTTCAAAAAGGACATTTAACATTTGTGCGTAGAGTAGAAGATCATTAATATTCAAACTCTGGAAAAATCCAAATGATTGATTTTTCCAAATGGATTTTTAAATGTTTAGCATTTTAAAAATTATGACATAATATGAATAAATTTGCTACAGGGGCAGAGAGGGGTGATGGTGTGATCTATCAGGCCTCAGATGAGTGTTTGGTGGCCAGCCCACTTTGCATGATGTAATTATAAAAGGTACACATTATAAAAGGTGACTCAAAAGTGACCCTGTCAGACAATAGTGACTTCAAACTTTCTATACAAAAGGGGCTTGGAACAGCAACGTGGCTGTGGATGGTACTTGCAACGGCTTTGGCAGAGCACTTTACATAATATAGCATCAAATCAAGAAAACACCACATGCCTACACTGAAGACTGAAATTCCTTCTCCTACAGCCCTCCAAGCCATTTACTGGCACTGGCTGGCCTACCACTCTCAGAAACTATTTCATAAGTTTAAAAATCTCATATTTCACTGCATAAGAATCATTTTCTACAAAGCAGGACATATTCGGAAGCTGACAGAAAATTTTGCAAAGCGATGGTATAGTGGCAAGAACTGGTGAACGTCTTCAAAAGGCTGTTCAGTCATCTTCCCTATGGATTCTGCAGATACACAACAACCAAGTCTGGTCCTCGATGATTTCAGAACACATATTCTTTTGCAGTTGTTGTTATACAGAGTCTTATTGGCAGATCAACAAGGATTCCGTGTGAATTAAAATGTTCATTTTTTTTTCATTATTTCACAATAGGGTGTGTGTGGAAGGGGCAGTTATGTGTGTGTGTGTGTGTGTGTGTGTGTGTGTGTGTGTGGCTATTTTCGAGATTGAACATTTTGATTTTAGGGCCAAAAATTGATACGTGAAAAATGGTTTTTGTGTTTACATAATATACTATTACGTTTTGGGTAAATTTTTTTCTTTTAGTCAATCTCATGTTTTCAATCAATTTTAAAGTAACTACACATAATATAGCCCACAATGATTTGAATAATCTCTTTAAATTACATATAACATTTTCTAGGATCCTTTGAATGCTTCGTTATCTCTTGCCATATCTTATAGTCCATTCCTATGTACCAAATTCTTTTTTTCAATGACTCTCCTATTTTGGGGTGAAATATCTCAACAAGAATTTCCACTACACTAGACTAGGTCTGGTGAAGAAAATCTCTTAGACTGAACAGAGTGTATAATGTATACTCTTGAGATTCTTTAAAATAAACCAGCAAAGAACAAAAACAGCACCACAGAAGCCGTAATCCAGATTTCCACTCCAATTCTCCTGGTCTGATAACACTTTCTAACCCGATAGCCTAACTGATTTCTTCCTCTGCTCATTTATTCTATCTGAATTGAAGACTGAAAATAATAACTTCTATGTGTTTTCTGGGCTACCCCAGCCTTCAAGTTAAAACTCACCCTTAAGTGATTCCCTAACCTTCCCAGCATTGGCTAAATGATTCCGTATCCAATTCCTCCCGTAGCACATGGGTTATCAGGAGGCCCACCACACCCTTGAGGTACACCAACCCAGCCTGGAAGTGAGAACTGACCAAACCGAGTGGTGGATCATGTGACACTAAAAACACCTGCCTTGATTCTTCCTGAGGCTGTTTCAGAACACAGTGCTTAGCAGCAAAATATCCCCAATTAGATAACCTTCAATTGGAATTAATAATTCTAAACTCCTTGTTTTTCTTTCTGATTTTTCTCTTTATAAGATACGTGGCTTTTAGAAAAGTAGTCAAAATCATTTTCTCTAGTTGCAGGATTTCTAGGCCCAGCATATTGTCAAGGTAGTTTTGTAAAAGAGAAAAATAGATGAGGCACATCAGTTTTGTGTAAAATTCAAAAGCAAGCTTTGGAACAACCTGGAATATATAATAAGAATTTTCTAGCAAGTATGATTCACCTTTCTGATATCCTATTATATTTTATTATATATCTCTCCTAACAAGTCTGTGATCAATTTGATGTGTTTTTTTTTTTTTTTTTTTCACATCCTGTAAGATCTACTAGGGTGACTTAATTTTAGGAAAACTAAATGTCAGAATTATGGATGCTCTTTTTCTGCTGGATGTCAGAATTCAGAAGATTGCCTCTCTGCGGGTCACTTCTTCAGGATTTGACAAATGAAAGTCAAGTGCATTTATATCAAAAGCTAAGTATGTTAAAATTGGCCCATTTGCAAACTGAGAAGGAATTTTACCCATATCTTCAATCAGTTATGTCCAACTATCATCTCTGTTTATCATCCTTGAACGACCTATCATCACATAATCACCAAAGTAAAGGTTTGCTCTCTGAACAATGGAAATTATATGACCCCAAATGTTGCCCCGGCCTCCCCCATTTTTTTTTTACTTGACTGTGAGAAGAATCATAACAGAATTGATTCTTCAATGGCAACAAGTAACTTATTGCCGTTATCTAGCACATTTTTCACCTTTTGCATTGAGTTTAACTTTTTTTTTTCTTTTTTCCTTTTAAAATTCAGCCTGGCTTAACAATTTCCACATGTGACCATACACAGAACTGGAACAACAATATTATGGGCTAAAAAAAAAGTCTAATGATCTCATGAATTGACAGCAGCTCAGAGGGTTTGTCTTTAGGGAAAACCTATTCTGAACACATTACACAGCTCAAGATTATAGGTAAGCTGAAAATACCCTTCACTATCCTCTGTACAGACAAGATCAGTACTGAACTCAGAACTCAGATATACTTTCGTATAATTTTATTCTTATGAAAGAAGTTTATCCCGTCAGATTGATGGTGATAACTCTCAATGCAACATTTCAGGTCGGACATCAAGATCAATAACAGACAGGAATTCAGGGACAATGTTATTTACGGTAGAGATGCTGAAGGAAGAACTCTAAAAGCACAGAAAGCTACTATTAGAAACATTATTTCTCTCTGCTTTATAGTCCAATCATATTTTTTTCCGTATTTTGAAGATTCTGCAGTTCTTTCCATGGCCATGAAGATCTCAGTTGCTGTTACAACTGGCAACACTCCAAATGGCATACCCCAAACTGATAAAAGTACTTGTTGAAGTACCTTGAAAAGTACCTGTCTCCTCCCTCCTAGCTGGAACCATTATAAGGATTGGATACAAAAGTTAGCTTGCCAGAAAAAAAAAAAAAAACCAACCTATCAGTGAGAAATGCTGTAAGAATAGCTTCTGTGCTTAAAGCTACAGCCAAAATTGACATCCTGCCAGTTTCCCCCTTGTGTATTCCTGACTTGTTAGATAAGCCAAAAGCAATCTGAGTTATTATCTCAGTTTCTTGCAGAAATGTTGTTACTCAGGGGCTAATCCTAGGCCTCTTTCCTCTCTGTTCCATTTCCTCCCTTCTCTCTATTTTTGTTTTCTATACCACAGCAGAGACTCTGAGTCCTAAAAGCAGCATCTTCCCCAGACCCCTCTTAGCTGGCACCCAACTGGGAAGGGGGGAGATGCTCCGGCTTCTCCCCTCCTCACGCCCTCCCATCTCCTGCCGGTGCCTCCACTGGCTGAGACCTGCCTACGGAGTGAAGCAGCTTCCTGGCGCTGCTGATCTCTCTCTCTAGGCAGCACTTTCTCTCCTCACTTTTTGCATCCTTCGTTATTTTTCAGCCACATGTCTCCCTCTTTCCCCCCTCCTCATCTCCCTCCTCCCCTTCTTCCTCCTTTTTTGCTTCCAATGGCACTTTCATCTTTACAATGGCTTTCTTTTTCTCTGTCATTTCTTCTCTGGCGTCCTCAAACTTGATTTTCATCTTCTGTTCTTGTAATCCCTTCTATATTTTGGAGCTATTTTTTTTTTAATAAAGACTATATCGAGGTAACATTTAAGACTGTGAAGAACACTTCCTCTGCCCCCCTGATATAATCAGCATTCAAATATGGGTTACTTAGCCACCCCCCCCCCGACCCCCCCGTCGCCCTACTCCATATATATGGTAAGTCTTCAGCTGTTTTCTTTCTGACAATTTTATCTCTGAACATATCCGTCTTTTTCCTAAAGAACAGTCTGGGGTGGGGGGTGGGGGGCGTGCAGCATTCAAATCCAGTTTGTGCCCTGAATACTTTTACTTTATATCTGTTATGTTCTTAGCTCAAAGAACATATACATACTTTCCTCATTTTTTTCCCCCCCGAACAGGCCTGGGATGGTACATTTTAGTCACTAACTCCCTGAACTCCACTCACCACACACCATCTTTCTTGCCACGAGCTGAGACCGCTGCCCATAAAAATGACTTGTCTTACAGGTTCCGTCTTTGGATCCATCTTTCATAGTGTAGAATGAGTATCTATCTAATACTACCCCTTCCCCCATACTTCCCTGTGTTCTTAGACCTCATCGCTGTAACCAAAAGATCACTGGATTTGCATTGGAGAATTGTGACCCTTTCTTTAAGGGGAAACTCTATCCTAACTGAGGCTGGAGGATGAATGTGTTGGCTCTCAGCACCCTCCCTCCCCATAACTCAAATTTCATAATCTTTGGCAGTTTCTCTCATGGTTTGAGGTTATGGCTATTTCCTTATTTCACTGAAGATGGCTTCTTTTTCCCTCTGTTTTTTATATTTTGTTGCTGTTGTTAGAGCATTTCAGTAACAGGGACTGGAATAAAAATTTCTTTCTCTATGCTTAATCAGAAATGAGAATTTGAAAGATCAATAGAAACTCTGGAGCTAAATTTTTACAGCCAAAAAAAAAAATTGTGTTTCTCTAACCATGGATATAGAATAGGTATATTTTAACTTTCTAATAATGGCTGTATTATGCCACTTCATTTATTTTAATAAATAAATGTTTTAGATCTCAAAACTCATGGTTCATGCAATACCACTAATTAGGTTAGATGAGAGCAAAATGCAAACCATGATATAACAGAATCACTATTTTTAAGAAGTTATATATTCTTCCTATATCTCATATATAAAATATAAGGAGAGAGAAATGCCTGACATATGTAAGTGCTCAAAATTGAAATTTCCTTCCTTCAGTAGATTAAGAAAAGAGATTAGAACTGTCAACACATCTGCTAAGTATTTTAGCTGCCTATTGAGACCTAATAATAAAAGATAGTATTCTTATTGTAATAACAGCAGGGCCAACATGTATTTTGTGTGCTGTGTATTTTGCTCTTCCCAGGCTCAAAAATCTTGGAATAAACTTGTTAATTACATACAATGAATATATCTCTCTTTAAAACATTTTTTTTTATTTGGGAAAGAGAGGGGGAGAGAAAGAGAGTACACGAGCATGGGAGAGGGGCAGAGAGAGAGAGAGAGAGAAAGAATTCTAAGCAGGCTCCACACTCAGTGGAGTGTGGAGCTTGATGCAGGGCTTGATCCCACAACCCTGGGATCATGACCTGAGCTGAAATCAGGAGTCAGACACTTAACTGACTGAGCCACCCAGGCGCTCCTATTCAGTGTCCTTCTAATCGTCTTCTGGAATAGGATCCTGGAATACTAACTGCTACCCAAATCTTCTGGTTTCCCACACACACCACACAAGATCAAGGCTTAGTGTTGTTAACAAACACAGTCACACAGTAAAGCTGCTCTGTCCTTCCTGTGTTGTCCTTATGCTATTAGGTCACGTGTCCAATGACAGTTGTTCCTACAGTTGGCATAAACCTACCAACTCCACTCATGCCCTGTCTCCCAGCTGTGTTTGCACTTCCACAGGGCCACACCGTCACTCCATAAGTTTGATAATGTGCAAAGTCTAAGAAATTACAAAACACATCAGCACAACTCAGATAAATCTTACTAGGTTTTTTATTTCAAGCAAAGAGTCAGGTAGAAAGAACTAATAGGTTGACAGACTGATTATTTGGAAAGTAACCTCTTCCAAAAGGTATGGAGTATCACAAATTTTAAAATGTCAAAGTTGGGGTGCCTGGGTGGCTCATCTGGTTAAATGTCTGATTTCCACTCAGGTCATGATCTCACAGCTCATGCTTTCGAGCCCTGCGACGGGCTCTGTGCTGACAGCTCAGAGCCTGGAGCCTGCTTTGGATTCTGTGTCTCCCTCTCTCTGCCCCTCCTCCACTCATGTGCTCGCTCGCTCTCTCTCAAAAATAAACATTTAAAAATTTTTTTTAGTAAAATAAAATGTCAAAATGTCTGGGATGTACTCTGGAGTCACCAACAGGCACAGTGTACCATAAGGCCACTTTTGATTCTGGGCTTGAGATTGTAGGTCTTCTCTCCAAATCTTCCTCTCCCCAGCAATGTGACCAAATGATTAATTAATGACTGGCCAACTAGTTGCCAGGTGCTGAAAGAACAGAGTTGAATAGGACAATAGTCTTATCTTTAAATAAGTAATTGCTAGCCAAAAATTTTAGGGTATTTCCAAATGTCACTTAACTTAGTTCTTACTATAACCCTGGAAAGTAGGTATCATTATGCCCATCGTACAGGTTAGAAGTGTGGTTAACACTGGGTCAGTGACTCGGCCAAGGACATACACCTCTCAAGGTGGAGCCAGAAGCAGAATAGGAGATCATCTCCAAAGCTCATGCTCTTCACCTCTGCCTGGCAGGAATGCATAGTGATGGTGAGGAAGCCACAGAGTGGCCATCAACACTGACGGGAAGACCTCACCTGATGGTTCACTCAGAAAAGGAAGACAGGTGGGAAGAAAGCACACCACCCACCAAAAGGATCCTGGACTCTCCCAATGTTAGCACAAAGTGTTCTGTTCTCACCAAAGGTCCCCTTCAACCAGTTTCATAACCAGTGCTATCTACTAGCTAAAGCATATTATTCCTCTTGAACTTGTCAAGGTCAAGAGCTACACCTGGTATCAATCATATGAGAAATTATATTCTAGGTTATCTGGACACTGGATCAGTTTTCCAGGGTTGCCATAACAAAGTATAACAAACCGGGGGGCTTAAATACCAGAAATTTATCATCTCACAGTTCTTAAGGCTAGAAATCCAAAATGAAGGTGTTGGTTCTTCCCTCTGAGGGCTGTGAGGGAGGGATCTGTTCCAAGCCTCTCTCCTTGGCTTATAGATGAACATTTTTGTGTTCATATAGCATTTCCATGTATATGTATCTGTCTCCAAATTCCCTCATTTTATAAGGACACCAGTCATATGGGATTAGGGCTCACTTTGACCTCATTTTAACTTGGTGGCTTCTATAAAGACTCTACTTCTTAATTAAGAAGGTCACATTCTGAGGTACTGAGGGGTTAGGACTTCAATCTATGAATGAGGAGGGGGAAAGACACAATTTAACCCATAACAGACATTACTATGAAGTTTTGGTAGAAGACACCCCAGTGTCTTTGGAGAAGACACTATTCTCTTCTCCAAACTGGCTTGTAAAAGAGGCTTGTGTTAGTCTAATGATTCACTCTGAGCAGCACTACAATTCCTTAAAATGAATATTTAAATTGAGCTTTTACCAATGGAAGCTATTTCTAGAGGGAGGATTCAAAATGAACCCTGATTTTGTTAATTCAGGATAGCCTTCTTCAAGATTCAGGTAAAATTCCCATGCCCCAGAAATCTCCAATAAGATCCACCCCAACCTGATGATGACCGTCCCTTTCCATGTGAATGTGTGAATAATGAAGTAGATGCTACTGGGCATCAAATTTCAATTCAAAAAAAAACAAAACACTTTCTAATATGTAGGGTTATTTATCAGTGAGCTATTGCATCTCTAAGCATGGCATCCAAAGCAGAAACCATAAAATAAAAAATTGACTTAGCTATATTAAAGGAAAGAAAGTACAATGAAAAGAAAATCTATAAAATTTTAAAATATTTGCTAAATGCATGACAAAAACAAAAATTTTTATCTTTAATGTTCATTCAGTCAATAATTATTTACTGAGCACCTACTATATGTCAGGCTTTGTTTCTAGGTATGACAGATATGAACAAGACCAAGTTCCAGCCCTCATGCACTCAACAAATCAACCAGACCTACCCTAACACTGCTAGAGAAAAACAATTAGAAGATATAAACAAAAACAGAAATGCAAATGGTAAATAAATTACAACATTTTTTTGCCTCCCAAATTAGCGGAACTTTCAAATTTTGTGGTACTGAATATGTGCAGGGTGCAGAATATGGATGTGCTCAAAAACTTCTCTGTGAGTGGGTTTTAATCAGCATGTTAATGAAAAACCAAACTGCCTTCATGTTTAGCCAAAGCACATTTAAAATGCTAAAATGGCAAATGATGTATCCAGTAAAAGACTGGTATCCAAAATATATAAAGAATTGATACAACTCAACACTGCAAAAACAAATAACCTAGTTAAAAAATGGTCAGAAGACAGGAGCAGACATTTCGCCAAAGAAGATATCCAGATTGGCCAACAGACACATGAAAAGATGCCCAACGTCACTCCTCATCAGGGAAATACAAATCAAAAACCACAATGAGATACCACCTTACACCTGTCAGAATAGTTAAAATCAACAACACAAGAAACAACAGGTATTGGCAAGGATGTGGAGAAAGGGGAACCCTCTCACACTGCTGGTGGGAATGCAAACTGGTGCAGCCACTGTGGAAAACAGTACAGGGGTTCCTCAAAAAGTTAAAAATAGAATTACAATATCAACCAGTAATTGCACTACTAGGTATTTACCCCCAAATACAAAAACACTAATTCAAAGGGATAAGACACGCACCCCTATGTTTACCGCAGCATTATTTACAATAGTCAAACCTATGGTGAGATCTCAAATGTCCACTGACTGAGGAATGGATGAAGATGTGGTATATACACACAATGGAATATTACTCAGCCCTAAAAGAGGATGAAATCCTGCCATCTGCAATGACATGGATGGAACTTAGAGTGTATTATGCTAAGTGAAATAAGTTAGTCAGATAAAGACAAATACCATATGATCGCATTCAAATGTGAAATTTAAGAAACAAAACAAATGAGCAAAGGGGGAAAAAAAAAAGAAAGAGACAAACCAAGAAACAAACTCTTAACTATAGAGAAGAATTTGATGGTTACCAGAGGGGAGGTGAGTGTGGTGATAGATGAAACAGGTGATGGGGATTAAGGAGTGCACTTGTCATATCAGCACTGGGTGATGTATGGAGGTGTTCAATCACTATATTGTACACCTGAAACTAATAAACACTGTGGTAACTATAATGGAATCAAAATTTAATTTAATTTAATTTAATTTAATTTAATTTAATTTAATTTAATTTATTTAATTTAACTTAATTTAATTTAAAAAATTTAGATTTGTAGGTTTTGCATTCATTAAGCATTTCTGCAGGTGCTTACTGTGGGCCAGGCACTGGTCAAGGTGCTAGGGACCCAAAGATGAAGAAAATCCAGAAAGATCCTGGCCCTGAGAGAGCTTACTCTAGACAGAGAGACAAGTGTAATTTTTTAAAATACCATTTCGTACATGTTCTAACCAAAAGGAATAAAATGAAATGCTAAAATGCACATTCCTGGGCTCCACCACAGAAGTTCTGAATCCATCGATCAGAAGTGGGATCCAGGAAACTGTCTCTTTACTATCACAGGATATTCTAATGCAAGATACCCTCAGGCCACACTTGGGCACAGAGTGTTCTAGACCATGGGTGGGTCTAAGCAAAGGGTCCCAGCAACAGGACACTGCAGGGCCTCACAGTCGAATGCAGAATGTCTTGGTCAATTAGATTTGATTAACTGAGAGAAACATTTCAATGATAAGACAGAGAAGTATCAAGTCATGTTTGCTACCGGTGGGCTTTGACCCTGGGTCACACACAGTTGAGCTCTTACAATTTATTCTCTTTGGCACAGCAATTCAACTGTTTTAAAAAACTTACCCTAAGGACATAATCAGGTTTTATTCAAAGCATTAGTAGGATCACAGAAATTATTGAAGATTTCTGAATGAATAAGAAGAGGATGAAACTACTCTTAATTGCTTTTCCTCAGAATGCTGGCTCTGGGTAGAAAACACTAAAAGGAAGAGAGCTCCACTTTGTGTCCCACATATTCAGACTGTTTTGCAAATGTTTTCTGGTTACCATGGCAACTTCTGGACAGCTCTATGTAAATGGGAAATTGGGGACCTCATTTTTTAAAAAACGATTAGTATGTTCTTTTTATCCTGGTTAGCTCGTTCTGTGCTGACAAATTACATTCTGACAGCTAGGCTGTAATCTAAAACATACTTTATTAGAGGCTCTAAATAATAAAGTATTTCCAGGGATTGATAGTTAGTCTTCATTTATACTCTGATGTATTTATTTGCTTTCAATGAATTCAAGAGATAAACTCAAGTGCTAAATACTTGCTATACTTCTTAAGTAACTCAGAAATATATCCTCCCTTGAAAAATTTGACATGTTATTGACATGATTATTGTAATCGTGAAATGTAATATATGGAAAGAGCACAAGCTGCTGAATCAGTCATCTCGCAGCTGAACCCTGGCTCTGCCACTTGCTAGTTATGCGACTTTGGGCAAGTAGTTCAACTCTTTGAGCCTCAGTTTCCATTTACAAAATAAGAATCAAAAATAATATCGAGAGAGAGAGAGAGGTGCATAGAAAATCTCTGCAACAATGCCAAGTCTATTGAGCAGGTTCTCAATATAACATGGTAGCTACTACCAAAGAAAAAAATCAAAAGCAAGCAGAGAAACATCCAAAAACCTGTTAGACTTGGTTTAAAAGAAATTGGGCTTGACAAAGAAAAAAATGAATAAAAAAATAATGTACAACCAGCATTATTAGGATTGAAACTTGTCAGGTTTTAGCTATTTATGATACTATTATTAGATGCTCAGTAGTAATAGGAAAAGACGGTTGGAATTCTGTGAGGTGGTAGAACATGACAGATACTTTGGCACAAAGAAGCTTAAACTCCTCAAAACTTTACAAAACAATAGTGTGAAAGTATGCACCCAGCTAAAGTTACCACATAACTTTGAAATATCAAATGACCAAGCTTTTAAGCTAATAGAGGTCATAGAGAACCATGGTCAGGAGCCCTCCATGACCCATTCAAGACGAGGAAATATAATTTGTGAGGGCAAGGCCTAGGTTTCTCTAGGGATGAGTCACCTCTGGAGGAAGGTTAGCATTGAGGCAGGGACAGGTTTCTCTACTTGTTTTCTAATAGCATTTATGAGTCCACTTTTCTCTCTTTCATATTCCACTGGTGGCCAGGACTCAGCTCTACCCTGCATCTCTAGGTTTGCTCTTTATTAAACTATGTATAGAAAAGGATCTTTAGTTGGGCATGCTGAATCTTCTGCCATTATATTCCCTAATTCTTAATCTGCTTTATTTCTTAATCTTCAATTATCATGACAAATAAGAACATCATGGATGATCACATGAGCAATTACTGTTGAAGCAAAACACAAATGCAGAACAATGGAAAGCCAAACAAGATATTCAGAAATTAAGAACTACATAAAACTTTCTTTTACTGGAAATAATAATTCCAGGGTTCTCAAATCCGTGTTTCATGTCGTACGTAAGTTCAACTTATATAAGTTAGTCTACTGAAAAGCAATCACGCAGAACTGGTAAAAAACAACAAAAGTAAGGGCCCAGAACAATAACAGATATCAGCAACATGCGTTGGTACATTCTGGAGAGTAGAAATGGGGCAGAGAAAAAAGTCACTTGATAGGGATTTTCTGAGACTAGTTATCCCCGCCAGCTTAATATCTTCACCTACTTTACCTCTGTTATCAGAGACAAGGTAAAACACAGAACTCTGGGAGCATGGTTTAAAAAGGAAAGTGCCAAGGTTATGCAATGGGGAAAAGACAGTCTCTTCTTCAATAAATGGTGCTGGGAAAACTGGACAGTACACACAAAAGGATAAAACTGGATACCTTTCTTACACCATACACAAAAATAAACTCAAAAAGGATTACAGACCTAAATGTGAGACCTGAAACCATAAAACTCCTAAAAGAAAACACAGGCAGTAATCTCTTGGACATTGCCCTTAGCAACATATTTATGGATATGTCTTCTCAGGCCAGAGAAACAAAAGCAAAAATAAACTATTGGGACTACACCAAAATAAAAAAGCTTTTGCACAGCAAAAGAAACCATCAACAAAACAAAAAGGCAATCTAGTGAATTGGAGAAGATATTTGTAAATGATAAATCTGATAAGAGATTAATATCTAAAATATATAAATAACTATACAAGTCAACACCAAAAAACCCAAATAATCTGATTAAAAAATAAGCAGACAACCTGAACAGACATTTTTAAATAAGACATCCAGATGGCCAATAAACATGAAAAAATGCTCAACATCACTAATCACCAGGGAAATGGAAATCAAAATCACAATGAGATATCAACTCATACTAGCCAGAATAGCTAGTATTAAAAAGACAAGAAATAACAAGTGTTAGCAAGGATATGGGGAAAAGGGAACCTTCATGCACTATTGGTGGGAACATAAATTGGTGCAGCCACTGTGAAAAACAATATGGAGGTTCCTTGAAAAATTCTAAACAGGATTACCATATGATCCAGTAATTCCACTACTGAGTATTTCCCTAAAGAACATGAAAACACTAATTCAAAAAGATACATGTTTCCTGCAGCATTATTTATAACAGCCAAGATATGGAAGCAACCCAAATGTCCACCAGAAGATGAATGGATGAAGAAGACGTGGTATACACAAGCAATGGAATATCACTCAAGTCATTAAAAAGAATGAGATTTTGCCACTTGCGACAACATGGATGGACCTAGAGGGGATCATGCTAAGCGAAACAAGTCAGATAGAGAAAGACAAATACTATGTGATCTCACTTATATGTGGAAAATAAAACACAAAACAAACAAAACCAGACTCTTAAATATGGACAACAAACTGGTGGTTGTCAGAGAGGACAGAGATAGAGGATGGACAATATAGACAGAGGGGATTAAGAGGCATAAACTTAGAGTTATAAAATAAGTAAGTGACGGAGATGAAAAGTACAGCATAGAGAATAGCACTGTGGTAACATTGCTTGGTGACAATGGTGACTATACTTATTGAGGCAAGCCCTGAATATTGTATAGACTTGGCAAATCACTGTGTTGTACACCTGAAACTAATATAACACTGGATGTTACTTATACTTCAGTTAAAAACAAAACCAAAAACAGAAGTGCCAGTGATAGCAGCAAGCTGTTCATTTGGGGAACTGTTCCCACACCACTACGGCCACTCCATTGCTTTACTGCAGCGTCGCTGAATGACAGCTTTGCGACTCTCTGTCTCCGGCCAGTAACTGGTTAAGGTCAGGGCCTCTGACCAAGCATAGTCAGTCCTGGCTCCTGCCTAGGGGTCCCAGGTGAAATACAGGCACCCATTTGTACAGGTGCAAATGTGTGATTAACAATAAATAAGTTTTAGTGTGAATATATCCAAAATATTGCACTGAGGCTTACACTACACACCATAGCAGTGTTTGTGACACTGCCAACAAGAGCTGTAAATACACAGAGCACTTCTCATGTCCGGTGGATTGTTCTAAATGCCTTATAAGTAACAATTCCCTAAATACATGGATATGAAAACAATACACCGACACGTGGATGATCTGAGGTTAGGAATAATGAACTGTGTATTTTTAAATTTCAAAAATGATGCAAAAATTCCTATAATTAAAATATTTCATGTGTTTTCATCGATTATCTGCAAACTAATTTGCATCAGATTGAAAACATAAAAGTGAAAAAAGCCGAGATTTCAGTTGCTGCCCATTAACTACCTGAATGACCTTAGGAAAGTCTCCTCAATTCTCTGAATCTAAGTTTTCTTTCTCTCTTTTCTTTTCTTTTTTTGTATCTGGTCTTTTTTTTTTTTTAACCTATACCATGAGATTTGGATGAGGTTATTTTTAAGGTCATTACTGTCCCTAAAATTCTATTGTATCTTATAATATGGAAAAAGCAGCTCACGGAGGAGAGTCCATTACCTCTGCAATCATTCTGTTGGTGTCTCCTAAGAAAAGCAGATTCAGAGCTTCCTCCTCTGTCGCTGCCTGATGGAGAGACAGGTTTTTCAGGTGAATATTCTGGTCAGGGTCCTCAAACACTGTCACTTTCCTAGGGAAATGGGAGGCAACAAAAACAAGATACTTTGAGAATCAAAAGAACGTTTAGTCTTCTTATGGGTTTATTTTTAAAAAGCTGTATAGTACTACGTCTTGAACTTACAAAATCAAACGATACGCAAGACACCAGGCAGTACTGGATCCGCATCAAACACTGACATTCCCTTGACAGTGCTATTAAATAGTTCGGGGGCTGAAAAGTATATCACAAGCTCCTGATTTAAAGCCATCTGTCTTTGCAATCATCAGATCACTAAATCATATGTATTTTTACTAAATTAAAAATGCAAATAGATAACCTTCTACCTATATATCAGTAAAGTTGGCCCTATTATTTTTTCTATGTCATAATTCAGTTTCTTACATAGGGAATGCACTAATTCTTCTTCTCCTAATTTTTCCCCTTTGTTCAATTTTATATCACTTTCAATTTACATGACCTTTCAAACTGGTTAGCTCATCAATTTAAACACGATGGAGACTGATGGAGACTGAAGTGTCTGTCATCCCTCCAGGAGTTATTACCTCGTCTAGTTTTCTTATCAAGGTGAGTTTTAAAATTCTCAAGAAGTCTTATAATAGTTTTAGTTTGTCATTATTTTCATGTCCATCAAATGTGTTTCTTGATCCTTTTTTTTTTTTTTAAACAACACACCTTTTCATTCCATTACATCCTTACAGTCAAAGCTTTAGGTCTGGAATTACGTTCATCTATTACAACTGCCTTCATGGGATGCCAACACCATTTCCTCCCCAAGTGAATCTTAACCCTGTTTCCAGAGTTGGCTTATCAATACTCTCCTTGGAGTCCTTTTAGGACTTTCTGCAACTGAATGCAATGTGAACTCCTTATACTCTGCTTCAAAGGCCTACAGATTCAAGCAATAAAATTACTAGAGAGATTTCCCTTCTGCCTCTTGAATTTTGCCTTCTTGATTTTTTTTCAAGAATTGTTAAGTAAAGAAAATCTTATAATTCACAAGAATTGCCAAAAAGTATCTCTGCGTGTCTGCACTTGTTGAAGGCATTTGGAACTGAAGGTAGAAGGTAAAGGCTGGCATCATCTAGCGTTACTAGTGATGTGTTTTTACTTGGACATGTGTCACTTGCCTATTTCTAATAACATATTTAGAATACCTTAAAAATGAAGATTTTGCAAATATCATAATTTTTCATCCTTCCCTTTTGGGAAGGAGGTTATCTGGGCTTTCATATGTAATTTGTGGGTACTTAAAATACTAATTGCCGGAAGAAAATGTAACTCTACCAGCACATCTGTGACCAATATGTCACTAATAATGTACTCTGTTGCCAAGTTTTGGACTCCTTTTTGTCTCCTTCAACAATACCAACTAAGATGGAAAAAGATCTTTTCCCTTAATGAAAACAAGTGTATTTTATTTCTTTTTCAACAAGACTCATAAGTGAGCTTATTAAAAATGCTTAAGAGTTCAAAAATGCTTGGAAAACATGAAGGCATTTTTAAGTGAAATGGATGAATTCTATCTCTTTTTAGGAACCCTCTTTATTCCTTAAACTTCATAGCCACCCTGATCTTCTACGGTGCTTGAGAAGATTTAGCTAAAGTCAATCACTAGGGACACGGAAGTCAGAATTCTTCCTGAAGCCAAAGATTCTGGGGCCTCAGGGTGCAAGAAATTAAGTAACATTGGAAGGAAGATAAAAACGTGAAACAAGTGACGAGATGCTACATTAAAAGTGAAAATCGAAGAGAGTTCTTTGTCAACATGAAGATAAAAACAAATCCCCCAACTCTGAGGCACAGTCATCTGTGATACACACTGCAGGGCCAAGCAGAAAAGGGAGAGGGACAAAGAGCAGGAACTTATTCAAAGAGGAGGACGCTCACACTCACTGGGCACCAAAAGCATGCCGGGCGCCCACATTGTTTCACTTAACCCAGTTGTTCTTACCCTGACCACACATAGGAACAACCTGTAGAACTAAAAGAAAACAGCAAATGCTGGTGCCAGGTCCCATCCTAAAAGGTTTTGATTTCAGTGTGCTGGGGGCCCGGTCTGGGTATCGGAGTTCGTAAAAGCTCCAGGTGATTCTAGTGTGTGGTCAAGGCGGAAAGCCATTGACTTCATCTTGAATAATCCTACAAGGTAGATATGTGGGGTGGAGATTTCTGGTTTCTTTATCTCTACTTCCCACCCAGTTCCACCAGGTGCCCAAAGGGGAAAGTTACTCATTTTACTGGTTGCAGCTGAAGTTCCTCTTGCGCTACATCTACTAATAGGCAAGGTCACTGTGAATTTTAAAAAGCTAGTCTTTTCACGGGAAGTTTCTTGCCCACCTCCCTGACCTCCCATGCTGCTGATGGGTAAGCTAAGCCACTCATCAGCCACAACAATAACTTAACTGGGGAGTATTATTTACCTAAACTCCCATCCCATAGGCCTTACAACATTGCCAAATCAAAAAACCCAAGTGCTGGTAGGGACTCAACATACATACATCTCTCACCATTACTTCACTGGAATAAGAAATGCAGAAAACAAACAAGGTTGGAATTCTGAAAGTGTTCATTTGTTAGACAGCCTAAATGGGTCACTGATTTGGGATTGTATTTACACAGAATAGAAGCATAAGACAGGAAGTGCTTGTGAAATGTCATCAGAGGCATTTGGCTAAGCTACTTTTTTCTTCTAAATCATTCAGAGCCTTTGATCTCCAGCGTGGCTACTTCAGAATTATCACACTTCCATATTTACTTCCAGGTGCTTGCCCGGCTTTGTCACTTTGATCAAAATGGCAATTTGCTCGTGCCCCCGGTTTTTCTGTACAGAACTGTCAGCTGTCTTTTGTGACCCATCACTATGCATCTCTCTCATGCTTTTCTGATATTATGTTTTCCTCACAACTCTCTGATTTCTTGCCCATGGAGATTTTGAACAGTAAATAAAATAGCAGGTTGGTGTCCAATTTAGTTTGGCTTCTTTCATGGTTCTCTCTCGACTTAGGGCTCATCTGTGGCCACCCTATAAAAGGCTCTATCTCTGGCATCCTTCTGGAATCTTCTGCAGTGCAACTTGCTCTCTCCAGTCAGGATCTCCTTTGCCAGTTCTTCTCCTCAGATTCTTTCCCTGTTTCTGCCCAGTCCCTCGGGCATGAGGCTTTGTATTTTCCTTCATAGCCCTGCCTGCCTTCACTGAAAATCCCTTTTGCACTCAGTCTGACAGACAACGCGTCCACTCAGCCCCACCCACTCTCATGCCTTTGCTCACAGAAGCCCAGCCTGAGCCATGCCCTGGGAACTAACTCCTGCCTAGGTGGACTAATCAGGGAGTGAGAATGTTTTAGACTTTGCTGCTAGTAGAATGCATTTTCAAAGCTGGAGGAAATAAGAACCATTAGCAAAAGTTTCTCATCAAGTTGCTTCCTTCCTCGGCCTTTTCTTTCTCTCTCTCACAAATCAATAGCTATTCCCTGAATCCTTAGTCTGCCACTCAATTCTGACTATAATTTTCATGGGCCTGAAAGAGGGCTTTATTAGAGTTTCTTAAATAAACATCCTAATTCCAAGATGGAAACCCCCCAAACTATTAATTTGATTCTTTTTGAAAGGGCCTGTGAATAGTTTTCCCTACAAAATGTTTCTAAAATGTTTAGATTTCAAGCAAAAAGTCACTGATAGCCTTAACTTGGACACCTAAGTGGAAAAGTTCTGCTAAGTATACTCGGCCTGCTTAATGATGGGGAAGAAGCAGGCTTTGTGTTTTCTCTGTAAACAGAGAATCTTTTCCATTTGGCTAAGTAGTCGGAATTTGTAGGCTTTTTCTAACTGGCTGGAAGACAGAGGAAGAGCAATAGCCAAGCTCTTGTTCTCAATAATGGGAGCCATCAATGGAAGAACCGTCCCCTCTCCACACCCTACCTCCACAACATTCCAATACCACCAACTTACTGAACAGGAACTTTTCAGGAGTTACTGCAATGAATCTGGCTTCTCATTTTCACTTTGCAAACAAGTGTTGCCATGGTGATTTCTATGTTTTCCTACTTGCAAATCCACCATGTGACTGTGCAGGCCATGCACTGTACAATGGTACCGTGTTCAAGAGGGTGCAATTCACATCATGAGTTTATGTGTTTATCATGAAAAATGTCTGTCAGAGGTCAATGAAGCATCTTCTAACAAAATTAGCATATTATAACAATTTTCCAACAGATGGCAGGGGTGCCTTTTAATAATTCACATGAAGATACTATCCCGAAAAGAAGCAGCCCTGTCTAGTTAGTGACCTTAACTTAGAGAAACATCGATAGCAGGCAGGCCTCATGAAAATGGAAGGGGATCCAGTCAGGGTCTTCTAAATAAATGGATATGTTTCACATGTTGTAAACATAGTTATACTGTTCATTTTAATGAAGAGACTACTCTCTAGTTCAGTGGTTTTCAACCTCCCTTTTTCCCCCCACCCCAATACACATTCTCAGAAGCTCTTTATGTTAAAGATTTGAGAAAAACAGAAGATGCACATTTTTAGGAAACATACGTAAGGGGTGGTCCTTCCTGCATTTAAACAATTTTAAAAGGATTGATTATAAATCTAAAAGATTTCATCTGTTATAAAATAGTTGCTACATAAAATAGTTGAAACATATCCCTGGAGAAAGTTTCAGAAACATTCAATTCATTTTTGCATAGGTCTTAACCTAGGCAGAATGGGCTGAAAGTAATTGATATTTCTTATATTTAATCATTATTAAGACATTTTGAAAATTTTTTCTAGGAGCTTGAAAAATAGATCTTTTCTTTATAGTTTTATCTAACATTATATTTTTTTACTGATAATGAAGAATATAGCCAATCACATGACATTTTAGAAATTAAGTTATCTTAATTCTACCTACTAAAAATACCAGGTTCTCTAGCAAATATTTAAGGAAGAAATTATACCAATTTTCTACAATCTCTTTCAGAGGACAGAAGCAGAAGAAATATTTCCTAACTCATTTTATGAGGTCAGCATTACCTAATAACAAAAATATACAAAAACATTGCAAGAAAACTATAGACTAATATAGTCTCATAAACACAGATGCAAAAATCCTCAACAAAATTTTAGCAAATCAAATCCAACAAAGTGTAAAGAGAATTATATGCCACAACCAAGTGGCATATATCCCAAGTATGTATGGTCAGTTCAACATTCAAAAGTCAATTCATGTAATCCATTATATAAAGGCTAAAAACAAAAAACCACATGATCATGTCAATAGGACAGAAAAAGTGACAAAATCCAACACCTATTTACTATAAAAACTCTCAATAAACAAGTAATAGAGGGGAACCGTCTCAACTTAATAAAGACTACTCCCCCAAACCTTCAGCTAACATCGTAATTAATGGTGAGAAAGTCAAGGCATTTCCACTAAGATCAGATACAAGGCAAAGGTGTCCCTCTTACCACTGCTTTTCAATATTGTACTGGAAATCCTTGTGAATGCAATAATGCAAGAAAAGGGAATAAAGGTAAACAGATTGGGAAGAAAGACCTAAAGCTATTTCTGTTCACAGATGACATGATCATCTATGTAGAATAGTGAAAGAATTGACAAAACAACTCCTAGACTAATAAGGTTAATATACAAAAGTCAGTTGCTTTATTATACACCAGAAATGAATAAAGAGAATTTGAAATTGAAAATACAATACCATTTACATTTAGCATCTAAAAAAAAATACTTAAGTACAAATCTAAAATAATGCACTCAAGATCTATATGAGGAAAACTACAAAACTTTGACGAAAGAAACCAAAGAACTAAATAAAAGAAGAGGTATTCCATGTTCATGGATAGGAAGACTCAATATTGTCCAGATGTCAGTTCTTCCCAAATTTTCTATAGATTCAGTGCAATCCCAATAAAATCCTAGTTGTTTGTGGATATCAAAAAGGTAATTCTACAGTTTATATGGAGACACAAAGGACCCCAGATAGCAAAAATAATATTGAAGGAAAACAAAGTTGGATGACCAATATTACCTGACTTCAAGATTTACTATAAAGCTACAGTAATCAGGACAGTGTGATATTGGTAAAAGCAAAGACAAACAGATAAATGGAACAAAATAGAGAGCCCAGAAATAGACCCACATGGATATAGTAAGTTGATGTTTGGCAAAGGAGGAAAGACAATACCATGGAGCAAAAATAGTCTCTTTAACAAATGGTGCTGCAACAATTGGACATCCACATCCAAGAAAACAAAAACGAAACTAGACACAGACTTTACACCCTTCACAAAAGTAAACTCCAAATGGTTCATGTACTTAAATGTAATATAGAAAACTATAAAACTCCTAGAAAATAACATAGGAGAAAACCTAGATGACCTTCGGTATGGTGATGTTTTTTTTTATATGCAACACCAAAGGCATGATTCATGAAAGAAATAATTGATAAATTGGACTTCATTAAAATTAAAAACTTCTACAACTACAAAAGATAATGTCTGAAAAAGAACTGTTATCCAAAATATACAAAGTACTTTGAAAACTCAGCAATAAGCAAACAGAAAATCTAATTCAAAAATGGGCCAAAGACCTTAACAGATGCCTTCTCCAACAAGATATACAGATGGAAAATAAGGCATGTGAAATCATGATCCACATCTTATTTCATCAAAGAAACACAGATTAAAATGAGATACCACTACACACCTAACAGAATGGCCCAAATCTAGAACATTAATAACATCAAATGCTGGCCCTTATCAGTAATGTGCAGTGATCTCATTCACTGCTAGTGGGGATGCAGAATGGTACAGCCACTTTGGAAGACAGTTTGGCTATTTCTTATAAAATTAAACATGCTCTTACCATATGCATCATGACCGCCAATCCAGCAATCATGTTCCTTGGTATTTACTCCAAAGGGATGAAAACTTATGTTCACACAAAAACCTGCACATGGATGTTTGTAGCAGCTTTATTCATAACTGTCAAAACTTGGAAGCCACCAAAATGTCCTTTAGTAGATGAAGGGATAAATCAATTTTGGTACATCCAGACAATGGAATAGAATTAAGCACTGAAAAGAAATGAGCCATCATGTCATGAAAACACATGGAGGCACCTTAAATACATATTACTAAGTGAAAGGAATCAGTAAGAAAAGGCTACATTCTGTATGATTCCAACTATATGACATTTTGGCAAAGGCAGAACTATGGAGACAGTAAAAAAGGTCATTGGTTGCCAAGGGTAAGAGGTAGCAGCGGAGGGATAAGTAGTCAGAGCACAGAGGATTTTTAGCGCAGTGACAATGCTCTGTATGTTATTATCATAATGGATATATGCCATTATACATTTGTCCAAACTCTCAGAACATACAATACCAAGAGTGGAACCTAAGGTAAACTATGGACTTTGGGTGATTTTGATGTGTCCATTTAAGCTCATTTTTTGTAACAAATATATCATGCTGGTGAGTGGTGGGGAAGGCTATGCATGTGTAAAGGCAGAGGTGTATGGAAATTTTCTGTGCCTTCTTCTCAATTTTGTTGTAAACTTGAAACTGCTTTTAAAAATTAAGTCTTTATGAAAAAAAACTTGGTTTTAACTTTTTAAAAGAGACACGTGGTATACTAACAAATGAAATGCTTTATCAGAAAAAGAACAAGTCCAAATTCAAAGCTGCAAATTATTGTGAGTGAATGTTGTGATGAATGCTTGCTATCCATATCAATGTCTTTTATTTCAGCTGGTACATATCCTCTCCTAAATCCTATTATTACTGTTTATAATTTGCCCATGTTGTTAAATTGGAACATTATTAGATTTGAACTCCTATCCATTTGATTTCCCAAAGAACCTAACCAACACCCTAATGTTATTCTACTTCCACAGGTCTGCCATTTCTGAGATGCCAACACCTGTACATGATTCATTCCCTGTCTGAAAATGAGCAAGAATTAAGTCATCTAATGTAATCTAACACTGTGCTCGTGCTTTCAAATGCTATGAAAACAAATATCATCAAAAGAACTCGAGACAGAGAACTGGAAGCTGTTGGCCACTGCTGTGGAGAAGGAAGACCAAAATGAGAATTACCCATGATAGGCAAAGGCAGAATCGTGCCCGCTACAATTACTGTGTGGGAGAACCAACACTCTGCTCACAGATGGTTATATTCATTTATTTATTGGTTACTGTCATTTAACTACTTCACTGAGATTTAGTATATACATGAAACATTCTTTCATTTCTGTTTTTTTCCCAAAATTGTATCCAAATATGATAAATTTTTAGATTGTTAATAACTTGATAAGGTCACTTTTCTGTATTTTATTAAACTAACCAAACTCTCCTCACCCCCAAACAATATCACTGTGCAACCACCAATAAACCAATGGCCCCCAAATCTAATGTACATAACCAGGGCTTACTGTGCTTTATTGCTTATAGGCAATCATCATTTGCACAATTGTACAAAAGATAATATTTTACGCGTCAAATACTATGCTTGCTATTCTCCTTCTTACACCAGTACCCTTTGCTAATTTCCAATTATATTCAGCCATATATATCATGTTCCTTCTGGTGCTCCAGACTCAAATAACTCATCATTTAATAAATGTCTTCTTTGACCTAATTCCATATAGTTACTGTAGAGCCACACACGAAAAAATGTGTCTTTTTCAGAGCTACCAACTTTTTTTTGTTTCCAAAGAAGATATTTCTCCTCTCATTTTCACTAATACTTGCTTTCTCATTCAGATTACATGGTTATATCATCAAAATTATGTGGTCAAGTTGTCCACATTTGGGTAAATTATAGGAGTAAATAGATTTAGAGGCCATGGATTTCTAATTTTGGAAAACCATAGCACTTCCTCTGTCAGGTAAACAGATTTATACACCTCTCAGATTATGCTATTGCATTTGACCAGTTCTGAGTTTATTTATCTTTATTTTCATTTTAACATAAAGTTCATTATTTTTCCAACTATAAAAGTCATACATGCTTCTGTAAAAATGTTTAAAAATTCTAAAAAGCAGAGTTTTAAAAGACAAAAACAGAGTCCCATCACAAGGATAATGATAATACATTGATGTATTTCTTTAAAGCTATTTTCTTATGCATATGTTGCAGATTTGTGGTATAAGTGCACGCATATTATATCCTTTAATATTAATAATATATTTTCCTCTATTTTTTAGGATGCAGGTGCAGAGAAAGAAATAAGGGATCCACATGAATTTTTTTTTTCCTCCAGGTAACTAATTGCGACTCACATTGCAGGCTGACTATATGGGATCTGTCCTCCCCTTCTGTGTAAATATTAAGCTCTGATTTGTGTTCAGGGAATTATTTTAAAATACTAGACTTTCCCAGACTCCCTTGCAACTACAACTGGCCATGTAACATAATTCTGGTCAGTGACTAGTAAAGATGAAGTCAAAGGATAGAGCTTCTGGGAAAGACTCTTAAAGGGGCAGCCTCAACTAACACATGCCCTTTTCCTTATTTTTTCTTCCAGAAATGTGGATGTGATGCTGAAGGCACGGTAGTCATTCTGCAGCAGGACTAGAGTTACTGCTGAGAACAGCTCAGCTGAATGATAAAAGGAAGGCCTAGTGCATCCTGGAGCTTCCCCAGCAGCTGTGGCTCCAAACTTGAGAACCCTTACATGTGTGTGCAGGGTTGGGGCAGGGTGGGGGCAGACAGACAATTTGGTTAAGCCACTGTAAATTGGTCTGTTGTCATAAGCAGTTGTTAGTTAGTTTACTAACAAAAATGTTCAATACCAGTGACTGAGTAACTTCCTTTTGTCCACATTAAATAGTGGCATGGTACAGGATCTGATTCTGGTTTATCTGTTCTCACGTCTTTATCTAATTCCAAAGTGGTACAACACGATCTCATTATTAGAGTTTTACCTAATTTGAATACATGGCATCACTAGTCCTCTTTTATTTCTCTATGTTTCAGGCATTTATTTGCTCTTCTTGGGAGTTTATCCTTTCAGATAAACTCTGGACTCCTTCCTGTTTTTTAAAGTCTTTAAGATTTTGCTCTCAATTTCACTGAACCTCTACCTATGGAAAGAACTGACCTCTTCAAGGTATTCACACTTCTCCTTCAGAACCAGATTAACAGCTCTCCATTTATCTTCAAACTTCTTTCATTTCTCACCAAAAAATGCATTATCTTCACAAAGACCCTGAACATTTCCTGAGTGTTTTACCTTCTTTTGCTATTGTAACTGGGTTATTCCTAGGGCTTCCTTCTTAGATCAAGTCAGATATGTACTCAAAGATAATAGGTGATCAGCCAGCCTGAGTAGCATCAGTCTGATCTCTGGTTCACAGTAACTTTCACTTTGAAAAATGTCTTCAACTGTCCCAGAACTCAATCAGAAGACACAAGGTCAATTATAGTTAGCCAAACAATACATAGGCTTTGGATAAATTCCTAGTAGTACCATTGTCGGGTCATAGGGTAATTCTATTTTTAATTTTTGAGGAAACTTCACACTGTTTTCCAGAGCAACAACAGCCAAATTATGGAAAGAGCTGTAATGCCCATCAAGCAATGAATGGATAAAGAAGATGTGGTTTACATATACAATGGAATACTACTTGGCAATGAGAAAGAATGAAATCCTGCCATTTGCAACAACCTGGATGGAACTGAAGAGTATTATGCTAAATGAAATAAGTCAGTCAGAGAAAGACAGATATCATATGTTTTTACTCCTACATGTAATTTGAGAAACTTAACAGAGGACTATGGGGGAAGGAGAAAAACTAGTTTCAAACAGAGAGGGAGGGAGGCAAACCACAAAAGACTCTTAAATACAGACAGCAAACTGAGGGTTGATGGGCTGGGAGGGAGAGGGGAAAATAGGTGATGGGTATTGAGGAGGGCACTTGTTGGGATGAGCACTGGGTGTTGTATGTAAGCGATGAATCATGAGAATCTACTCTCAAAGCCAAGAGTACACTGTATACGCTGTATGTTATTAATTTGACAATAACTTATATTAAAAAATAATTATAATATGTAGGCTAACTGCTATAGAAGTTTCAGAGCTGGGAGATTAATACACTACCTGCGACATTTATCATCTGGTCCAGATGAGCCCTCTAGCTTTCTAATGGAACCTCTTCCCCTCCCTCACCTAGATTTCATTCAAAAGGTTCTTCCCCATGTGTCCTCCCTCTAGGCTGACTCAGCACTACTCGCACCAGCAGCACGGCCAGATCTTAGCGCAGTCAGAACTTTGGTCTTGGCTTATGCCAATAAAATTAGGAAATCACTGAGGAAGTGGGCTATGACAGGGGATTATTGGTTGACGCGGCTCTATTCGTAAGACTACTGTAACTCTAAATGACTTGTATGCCTTTTTTGCATGTACACACATTATTAACTGGACAGTTGACAGCAGTTGTATTTTGTAAAAGTTTCCTGAGGTGTTTCATGTGCATGCTGCATTTTCCAACAAAATGTTAAGTTGAGGATAAGCATACAGTTTAAATTCCTTATAATGCCTCAAAGAGCTCACTGAGATTTCTGGCATCTAGTAAATGCTCGGTATATATGATATTGACACTCTCAAATAATTTTAATTACTTTTTCTCTATTAGTTGAGCTGTCATAGTCAGATGTGTTTCCAAACCCCGTGTGTTCTTCAGAGTGATAGAACAGAGTGACCAAGCAAGCCAAAATTACTCAACACTTTTTTAGGTAATCCTATGGTTTTGCTTTTATACTCAAAATTTAAAACAGATTGGAAAATTATCAGACTACACCAAATGAGGTTTAGATAAGGTCACGAGGATGGGGTTCCCATGATGGGATCAGTGCCCTTATAAGAAGAGAAAGAGACTAGAGCACATGCATGCTCTCTCTCTCTCTCTCCACCATGTAAGGACATAACAAGAAGAAAGCTATCTATTACCCAGGAAGACAGCTCTCACCAGGAACCAAATCTGCCAGTTCCTTGATATGGGACTTCCCAGTCTCTAGAACTGTAAGAAATAAGTGTCTGCTGTTTAAGCCACCTAGTCTATGGTACATTGTTCTCATAGCTGAGCTGACAAAGACAGCCTCCTATATAAGACATTTCAGATGTTAAGAATGATTTCTTTCAACCAGCCATTCACAGTAGGGGAAGTCAACTTGCCTTTTGAGATTATGCTAGAAGGACAGGCTTTGGGTAGAAGTGTGTCATTTTCAGGCTGGGAAGGCTCTCTATTCCCTCTGCTATGGTCACTGACAATGTCCCGTTTCTCTAAGAAACACAGTTCCTGGCCAATCCATGAAGGACACAGAGTATAAGTGACCATCACTAGTCACTGTCCACTTGCTCAGATCATCCCGGAGGACAGCACCGCTGCTTCTCAAGAAGTTGCCTCCCAGCTGTATCAGTAATGGAATCAGCTGAAGAAAAGACTGGAGTTCGTTTTAACTTTGAGATCTATGCTTATAGGCCCAGAATCTGTTCAAATGCTCAATGGGACCAGAAAAATAACACAAATGAAAAAAACATAATACAACAGGTAGGAATAAGAACTGAAGGATGTATGCTTTAGCTAAAGGCACTAAATTCAAAAATTTTAAACATGAAATGTGTAGGCCAAATAAAGTAGATTTGTGGCCAATCCAAGGAGAGTCCTAGGCATAAGTGGAAAGATTGGCTTTCAAAAGGACAGTTTCCTGGAGCTAGAGGGAAGGAGGTGAGTGGGAAGCAGGGTAGGAGGCAGCAAGTTGGGGTAATTCCTATTTGGCAGCTTGGATAGTCTGTCTGAGGTGAGGATACAAGTGGTGTGGAAGAGGATTGGGGCACACAGTGTGTGACAAAAGAGACAGACATTTGATGTAACTATTGTGGGGACTGGGAGAAAAATCATTGGGTGTATGAAGACACTGCTTAGCAGGCTGAGGGCTTAGCTGAGGTTGAAGACCATTATGAGGCAGAGTTTTTCTCCAGTCTTCTCTGAACTCCCAGGTGGAAATCAGTATCCTCCCTCATGCCCTTAAAGAACCCAGGGCATCTTATCACTCACTACGTAAGTCTGAAATGATCTTTTTATGAGTCTGTTCTACTAATCTAGCCCCCGTTGAGGTACTCTCAGAGCCTTGCAGAGTGTCCGACACAAAACAGACAGAGCTGAGAAGGACTCAAAGTTGTGGCTCACACAAGAGGTTCCAGAGCCCTGAAGAAGCCCAGAAACACAGTCTTCTCAGAGCTCAGATGGAATGCCAGGATACAACATGGATCTCCTGGGCAAGAGCACCAGAACCCCCAGGTCTAATGTTTGATGGACGGAGGTAAATATCCTGGTCCATCTCTTGGCAGACGTGGAATCTTAGGGAAATATCACACTATCTAAGTGAACCTCAGGTTAGTCATCCATAAAGCATAGATTATGATACCTACCTCCTCAAATGAGATACTGCATTTAAAGTCCCTACGATAGGGACCAGCACACAACAGGTGCCCATTTCCCACATGGAGAGATTTTTTCTGGTATCTCTAAAAAGAACTTTTCCTAGGTGGATGAGGGAAGGGATTAATACAGACCACCTGCATTGGAATCACCTGGGCTGCTTATTCAAACATATTTGAATTTTCTGGAGGTGGGGGCCAACAATCTGCTTTTTTAAACAACATCTAGGTGATTCTCCTACATAGTTATATTCTCACACATAGTTAAATTTCAAGCCACTGGATTATGTATTCCAATTCTGTCCCTCCTTTTTACTCCCACTGCCACCAAGATGATCCTAATAACTTCCCACAATGCACTGCGGTCTGACTTCCATCCATCTCATTCTAGCCTTACATGCTACTGAGTGATTTTTCTTTCTAAAAGGCAGTTCCAAGCTGCTCTACCCTTGAATAAAAATCTCTGAGGGCTACACCTTCCTGCCAAATCCTGGCATTCCTACTTTTCTGTCTCAATGTTCTCACCTACTCCCTTCCTGGGGTCCAGTCAAACAGGTCTATTAACTGTCACAGAACAAGCTCAGTGCTCTTCCCTACCTTTGTTTCCACATGAAGGCCACACTCCACTGCCCCAAGTCTTACCCCTTCCCTCAAGGACTATCTCATGTACCACCTTCTATGGGAATCTCTTCCATATCACTTGACCTGATGTCGTTTCTTCCTTCTTTAAGCCCTAGTCATTCTTTGTGCCTTTCTTATGATGTTTTTCATATTCTACCTTATGCTATTTTATACTAGTTTTCCCCACTCTGCTGTGAGGTCCAGGAAAAGTAAAGATTATGTCAGTAAAGTCAGTGCCTACCTAGCACAGTATGTGGAATCAAGATGGATCTCTATAAATGTTTGTTGAATAAATGAATGATTCCACATGACCAGAATGTAAGCCATGAGGGCAGACACTGCATTCGTCTTTTTTTGTAACTCCTGCAACACTTAAGAGTGTTTCATATCCAGTGGGCATGGCAATTTGATGAATTAAATTTAACATCCATCTATTTGTTTTCCTTTGGCAACAAATTACTTTACAACAAAGCCAAGATTGCAATACTGGATGCTGGAGTTTACTGACTTTTTGCTAACAGTAATAACCATGACCATCTTTGGAAACTTAAATGCATTATGCATCCCTATTTAGGAATACTAAAATTACACTTAAGTAAGGTGACTATTTTCCCTATGGTTAAGACCAGTAGTTATACTGTTTGACTCCATAAGACATACTTAGATTCTAACTATATTCTCCTTATAGCATATGACATAAAGACTTTCAAAAATAGATGTTTTATTTTCATTTAAATTGCTAAATACAGAATGCATTGAATACACGTGTATGCATGCATATATATATATATATATATATACACACACACAAATATATAGACAATTATTTTTTAATTAAACTTGTTTTGTGAACATTGTAGATTTGCATGCAGCTATAAGAAATAACGCACCCATTACCCAGTTTTTCCCAATGATAACGTCATGTAAAACTATATTAAAATATCACTACTAGGACACTGACATTGATAGAATCCACTGATCTTATTCAGATGTCCCAGTTGTGTGTGTGTGTGTTTGTGTGTGTGTGTGTTTAATTCTATGGGATTTAATCACATGAGTAGTTTTGTGTATCCACAGTCACAGTTGAGAAACAGAACAGTCCATGACCATAAGGATCTCTCACTGGCCTTGTATAACCATCCCCACTTCCCTCCCTAACTCCTGTCAACCACTCATCTATTATCTAGTTCTATAATTTTGTCATTTAAAAAATATTATATACATACATATCATACATACATATATATACATACAAATCATACATCATATGACCTTTTGGGATTGGCTTTTTTCACTCGGTATAATTCCCTGGAGATTCATCCAAGCTGTTAAATGTATGAATAGTTCGTTCCTTTTCGCTACTGTTGTTTTGTTAACTAAAGGCCCATAGCTTCTATTAGGGTTCACTCTAGGTGGTATATATTCTATGAGTTTGGACAAGTGACCCACCATTATACTATCAGATAGAATAGTTTCACTGCCCAAAAAGTCCCCTGTGCTTCACCTATTCATCCCTGTATCTTTCCCCATCCCAACCACCAGCAACTAGTGCTCTTCCTATATCTATATCTAGATATAGATATATCTCTTCCTGTATCTATAGTATCTATATAGATATAGATATATGCTCTTCCTGTATCTATAGTTCTTCCTTTTCCACAATGTCAAATACTTGGAATCATACAGTATATAGACTTTGTGTGTCTTCTGTGGCTTAACAGCGCTTTTCTTTTTATTGCCAAATAATGTTCCACTGCATGGATGTATCACAGTTTGTTCTTCTATTTGCCTAATGTAGGACATGTTGGTTGCTTCCAGCTCTTGGCAATTATGAATAAGGCTGATATATCCATTCATGGGCAGGTTTCTGTACTGACATAAGTTTTCAATTTATTTGGTTAAATACCCAGAAGTATAACTGCTGGATCCTATCCTAAGAACTATGTTTGTTTTTTAAGAAACTGACGTCATCTTTTAAAATAGCTATACCAGGGCACCTGGGTGGGTCAGTTGGTTGAGCGTCTGTCTGACTCTTAACTTCAGCTCAGATAGTGACCCCAGGGCCATGGGATTGAGTCCTGCATCAAGTTCTGCATGGAGTGTAGAGCCTGCTCAGTGGAGTGTAAAGCCTGCTCGAGGTTCTCTCCCTCTCCCTCTGCCCTTCCCTCACTTGGGCATGCATGCGCACGCTCTCTCTCAAATAAATAAATAAATAAATAAATTAATTAAAATAAATAAATAAATAAATAAATAAAATGTAGCATATTGCATTTCCTCCAGCAATGAATGAGCATTCCAGCTGCTCTACATTCTTGTCAGCATTTGGTATTGCCAGTTTTTTAGGTTTTTGCCATTCTAGTAGGTACATAGTAGTTTTAATTAGCAATTCCCAAATGACAGATGATGTGGAGCATCTTCTCAGATGCTTAGCTTCTTTGGTAAGCTGTCTGTTCAGAGCTTTTTCTCATTTCTTCATTGGCTTGTTAGTCTTCTTGTTGCTGAGTTTTAAGAGCTCTTTGTATATTTTAGATGTAAGTCCTTTATCAGATATGTGTTTGATAAATATTTGCTCTCAGTCTCTGGGTTGTCTTTTTATTCTCTTGACAGTGTCTTTCAGAGAGCAGAAGTTTTTAATTTTAATGAATCTCAACGCATCTATTTCTTCTTTCACAGATCATGCTTTTAATGTTGTATCTAAAAACTCCTTGCCAAATGACTACAGCAACTTTTGAAAGAAGCAATTGACTTTAGTCCAATCCCCTGACATTATATATACAAAGTCCACAGGCAGTCTATAGGCAAATGCTTCAGTAACAGCAGAGGTGGAACTCATTAGAGTGTAAAAAACAAGGATCAGAAAAGACAGAGTGCCCCATGAGAAGAACGTCCAGCAGGTGATTTGGAGGAAGCTGTGTTGCTCAGTAGTAAGAAACCTGTTACTGATGGCTATTGTTGTGCAACATCAAATTGACCTTGAATTTGATTAGACATGGTTATGCCACGTATAAGAATGTCAAAAGGCTACAATGTGTATCTTGCCATTGTCCCTCAAATGGATGACCACAAGAGAGAACCAAAGTCAACAGACACTTTTGCCTATTATTTTTGGATCACAGTCAGAGTATCTGGGACATTCCAGCTCACAGCAATGAACCAGTCAATCAGATGGATAAGATTGTGGGGTTAGAGCTCGTCCCAGTTCAAGAGTGTATGAAACCAGATTAACAGTACATACACTTAATCTAATCCAGGTACAGCAAAAGTCACATTCTATTATAAAGAATTACTTGATAATCTTAGTAAAAGGCAAACTCTCTAAAATCCCCAGAAAACCAGCAGACTCAATACCAGTCAAATCCCATCATCCCCACACCAAAAGACTATGCTGTTCTTGAATTGTTTTGGAATTCAATTGTACTGAATATATTTGAAGTAAATAAACTATACTCCTGGGATATGGGAGTCTTCTTTCATAATGAGAATCTTTTCATTTTTATTTTAATGGATTTGTTTTCATGTAATTATATTCCAAAATGTAAGAAGAACATCTTTCTGTCCACTTTTGTATGTGGGAGGGCAGTAGTTCACTGAAAACATCTGTTTTGTAATTGAGGTCACTTCTGACTTGAGTCTGTGAACTCATTCTCCAACAAGAGGATGAAGCTACCAAAGAAGAGCAGTAGTTTAAGGTAGAAAGCTAGTGACATCTACCGAGACAATCTGATCGACCTTGAGATCCACCACTAAATGCCAGGCATATCAGGAAACACAGAGACACAGAGTGAATTAAAGCATTGTCCTTGCTTTCAAGAGGCAGAAGGCTCCTTTCTAGGAGGAAAATACAAGATATCTACATCACTTCTTATTTTTTTGTGAAGGGGAAAAGAGTCACCAAAGAAGTCCTATTCTGTGAGGTCGCCAATCTTTGACCTCCAAAAGGCTGTTAAATATTATATAACCCAATGCCCACATTTTATAGACCATGAGAAACCCAGAAAAGTGAAAAAATGTATCTAAGATTGAGGGGTTGGGACTAGAACCCAAATGTCCTGACTTGTAATCAAGTGCTCTTGACATATTATATATTACACTGCCTCTCTTAGAAGTCAACGACTTTTCTCATTCCTAGTTCTCATAGTCACGTTGCACCCAATTATGTCCATTAGACTCTGATTCACAGAGCTCATGCTGTTGTTCCTTTATATTTTCATCTTCAAAAATTCTACTTTATAGTTTCAATTTAACAGATAATTTTTTTAAATCTTAAGAACTTACTTTGGCCTAGTGGTAGAGAGACTACCAACTCAGGTAAGGCATACTTCCTACCTCTGAGGAAGTTATTGTAAACATCTAGTAAGGTACTCTTAGCCACCAAAGTTATGTATATGAAACTCAATACCATCACCAATCAAGTTTTCTAACAGAAATCACCTTTTTAGTCAATGACTCCAATTCTCTGGGCCCCATAGTAAAATCCTGAAGCTATTTTTGCTACTCTGGCATGAAAGTGAGAGTATGTAGTTTTCAATTTTTTTTAATGTTTATTTATTTTGTGGGTGTATGTGTGTGTGAGAGACAGAGAGAGAGGGAGAGAGAGAGAGAGAGAGAGAGAGAGAGAGAGAGAGAGAGAATCTGAACTAGGCTCCAGGCTCTAAGCTGTCCGCACAGAACCCAACACAGGGCTCAAACTCACCAACAGTGAGATCATGACTTGAGCCAAAGTCGGATGCTCAACTGAGTGAGCCACCCAGATGCCCTTGTGGTTTTTAATTCTTGCTCTACAATTAACAGATTAGTTTTGACACCCTGGAAAAGTCATACCTCTCTGAGTTTACTCTTCTCAATCAGTAAAATACAGAGAACCAACCTGCTGTAATTCACCTTTGTTTCAAATCCAATCAAATCCAAGGTGAGAGGCATAATCAATTTATTTGATTTCTATCTAACTAGCTAGCTAGTTATCATCTATTTATTTTTTTTATGCGTATCTCTCAAACTTCTTTCTCTTCCTCCATGTTTGTCATATCCAAGACTTTCATTTCTGGAATATTGCTAAGCAGGTTTCAAGTTCTTCAGTGTAGATATGACTTGTTAAAAGCAATTTTAATCCGGATTTAGCCTAGAGGTACACAGGTTAGACTGGAGGCTAGAAAATTAATTTAAAAGCCTATTACAGTAATAATCAATCTCACAGCAAAAGCCCACCATTCAAGTACCTCAAAAGCTGGCTTCTGTTAGCCTTTCTGCTTTTATCTCACATGACTCCTCTCAACACATGGCCTTTCTGACTACATCTTCATATTTTTAATGTTGCTGTTTCTAACCTTCCTCTGAGGAACATTTTACCTCTCTGTAAACTTAATTCCAATAGTTTCCTTAAGACCAATTTCTTCCATGGAGTCAGATCTTTCCTTTCTCTTCTTATATTCTTTAATTAACATATTTAGAAAACAACAATAATCCCCTTTCCTAACTCCCTCTAATAAATACAATTGGCATAAAAGAGATACATAAAAACTCCCTGTCAATATTAAAGGAAGAATACATACAAAGATGATGTAAAGAGTATAATTTATTTTCTTTATTATTTCCTTATTTCTTTTGCAAACCAGAACAAGCCAGCAATTGGTTGTTGATCTTTGTGGTAGAGGATTAATATGTGTTTTTAAATTGCTTTAGAATATTAAGAAAATTAAAATACATTTTCTTGGCTGTACCAACTTTTTAAATTTATTTTATTTATTTTTATTATTCATTTATTTATTTTTGAGAGAGAGAGAGACAGAGAGAGAAGGGGAGGGGCAGAGAGAGGGGGACAGAGAATCCCAAGCAGGCTCTGCATTGTCAGCACAGAGCCTGATGTGGGGGTTGATCTCATGAACCATGAGATCATGACCTGAGCCAAAATCACAAGTCGGAGGCTTAGCCAACTGAACCACCCAGGCATCCCTACCAACTTCTGATATATGAAGATGTCTGGACAAAAGGATATGAAATATTATCAATTAATATGTAATTCAGGCAGATACTCAAACAAGCAGTGAGTAATAAACGCTGGCAGGGTAACTTACTCAGTAGGTAAGCTCTGAAGACTCTGTTTATATTTCAGTCATGCAGCAATCAGTGCCAATCTGACCAAATGATTTTCAGTGTCAGTCTTACAATAGAGAAGCAACGGGGAAAACAAAGTTTTATTTTCTTTCTTTCAGTCTCTCATTGTTGCTTGAGCCCTAATTTGAACTCCCTCTTAAGACAAAGGCCACAAATGAAGGAGGAAAGGGTCTGACTCCGCAGAGGTAAAGCAGTACCAGCATATCCCACTAGTCCACTCTACCCCAGGTCCGAGAACATTCAGTGCACTCTCTTGTACCAACTCCAAAAGAGATTTTCCCAAGAAATGGGTTTCAAGCAATTTTAGTTCCCATCATTGCTGTCTATTTGTCATAACTGAAAAAAAAATATCCATTATATTACAAAAAAGATTCTGTTATCCAGTATTTGTTAATTATGATTGAGACCAGAAACATACAAAGTTTCAAAGAAAACAATTGAAAGGAACATCTGAAAGTAATTTCCCCCATTCTTTGTTGTTCTGCTACTCACGGCAAATCTTCCAAACTGGAGGCTTCATGTCTTGGATCCAACAGATCATAACCACATTCATTGTAGATTTCCAAATAGGAAATGCGCGTTGTATATATTGTGCTGCTGTCCTGATTGGAAAAGGGGAAGATGTTATTTAATGGCTATAAATAACGATTCAGCTCAGAGGAGGATGAACACATTTATCACTATAGTTTCCTCACAGCTTCTCTTCTTTACCCTCCTCACTTTGTATGGTTTCCATTTTCAGTTCGTGACACTTTCAAGTTGCCAGTAACCATATGCATGAAGCTTTTTTTTTTTAATAGCCAACACCCATGATTACAAGCAACTTTAGTCTGTTGTTTTTTTATTGGTTCCACGTTATACATAAAGAGTCAATATACACTTAAAATGAGCCAACTTGGTTGCAGAAATGTACAACACACCATTTTTTACTTTCCAGAACCCCCTCCAAAAAAAAAAAAAAAAAGGTTACTGTGAAAAAATAAACTTACATTCTGTGAATAGCCTATTCATAAAAGAAAACAGTATCATTACTTCTGTTTAAAACCTTCAGTAGCAAAAGAGTTTCCAGCTTTCATCATAATTCTTTTAAAAATTTTTCCAATATTCAAAATTTCTGGTGACATAGATAACAGACAATAGTAGATAATGTAAAATGAATCCCAGGGGACAGAAATAGTTTAGATCAATCAGGTAACGGTAAGAGTAGACATTCACAGCTCACTGCCTATAACTTCTCTCTTGGGTTAATCTTCCTGGCCCACGTGGCAATCAGGGATATTGAGCTATTCATTTGAGAGAGGTACTTTGTGGGGGTTAATACTGAAATGCAATGACAGAGGCATCAATGCAATTAGGATAAAAGTCCAGGCAACTGGTCCTGTCTCAGTTCTGCTAGCAGATAAAAAGGACCCACTCCCTCTGAGATAGAATAAAATGGAATTTTTTCAGGTCTCAAGAAAACTGAAATTTTTTTTTCAGTTTTCAAGACCAAATATCAATTGATAGCACTTTCTTCTTGTTTCTCCCAAAATACAGATGCTTGCATTTCAGCAAATAGAGTCCTACTTCTCATAACAGAATATATTTGTGTCTCATGGCAAGAAGGTCAGCAGATTGTCAGAGTCAATACTCACAAAAAGATTTTCCTTAGGATGACCTTCCTGACTGATTCTCACCCATATCCAAGACAATCCATTTGACAGATACTATTTAAAGGGAGAGACGACCAAGTCACAGAGATGGAAGAGAGAACAAAGGCCTGCACATCCAGGGCTGGAATCCTAGTCCTACTTGCTATAATACCCTACTGTGTCAGGCCTCAGTTTCCACACTGATTAGTGATGAAATTGAAGAATGAATTCCTAATGCGTTCTTCAGATTAAAATTAATATGATTCTCTGGTTCTAAAGTGGCTCAAACTCTCCAAATAAAAACACCAATATTTCATAAGAACAAAATAACACCTGAAAAACTAAGGCAATTCTCAGGCAGCACAGGACCAGAGCAAAACTCTCAAGCTACACCTGAGATGTCATGTTTTGGTGGTCTGGGAAGGTGACAGCATGGACTGAGTCTCTACTAAATAAATTTATCCCCACCAAATGCTGAAGTCCTGCTGATGTAGGCGACTCTGTTTATCCTAACAAACACCCTGCTGATTAGATTAGTGTCCTAGTTTAGCAAAGGCATCATTCAACATCATTCTTTGGGTTATGGCACAGGTATCAGAGATCATATATTCTAGACAGATTCTGTGTGGTCTTTAGTCTAATCCAGTTTTCCCTCAAGTATCCTATGAAATACTTGTGAAAAAAGTGTTCCACAATGAACATATATGCTGTCCTCCCTAGAAGATTCTCAGAGCAAGATTCTCAGAGCAAGTTGAAGGCCATGGGGGATCATTTAGCAACCTCTCAGCAAGTTTAAGAGCAACATACTTCTAAACTTATCTGAACATAACTGAAATATCCCATATGTTATAGTTTGAGATTTTAGCATACAGTTCTGAGCTCATCTTAGCATCAGAAAAAGCTGGGTTTGAATACGGGATCTGCCATTTATAACTGAGTGATCCTGCACTATCGTCAGCTGTTTAATTATGAAATTGTGGATAACTCTTATCTTGTAGAACTGTTGTAACAGAGAAATAGGGTTCTGTATTTAAAATCTGACTAGAAATGTGTGTCCCTGTAGTAAGGACCAATAAGTTGTTGCTGTTGCTACTGTTATTATTATTGCTAATGTTATCGTTTTTACCATTATTTCTAAAAGCCCCCAAATAGAGAATTCAGCAAGAATATAAAAGGAAAGTAAAAGAAAGGCAAAACAACAGCCAATTTGTATGTTCATCTGCAGTGGAGAAACTCTCTTCTTCCAGAAAGTAGAAGGAATCATAAGTCAGGAAAATGGCAAGACTATTCCCCTGAGATGATTGGGATAATGCCTTTGGCTCCTCCAGTTTCTGCATTTTCTGGACTTCTATTAGAATACACACCTAAAAGTCACCGAGCAATGTGGCAAGCTACCTTTCCTTATTATTCCTTTTTTAGTGTCTAGGATTGCCAGACTGTAATGTAACACACATGTTCCCTGCAGACAGCCTTTTCTCTTGCCCCAAAACAAGTCTGAACCTCACAGTACTCAAAAATAATGAGCTATGATTTCTAAAATAAATGGAATCAAGTGTCTTCCTTTAAAATTACTGCAAATGTGCTCCTATCACACTCACAGGCATTTTAGGAGCCAGTATGCACTTGCTCTTGGTTTATCTTGAAATAATTACTTTGCATAAGTCAAGTATGTCCTTTAAGAATTCTAGAGAACTCCATGTGGCCCTCTCAAGCAATCGACTGGGGGTATCTGCGTACCTGTCTGCATTTCTCAGCTATACAATGTGGACAAACTTAATGATGAACCTCAAGCTGTCTCTTACTAGTTTTGCAGCAGTTCAATTTGATTAGAACGAATATGTTGTGCCCATCATGGAGATCTGTCCTTTTACAAAGAGTTGTCCTGACTATAAATTGGTCCAAGGGGCTCTCTCCAGTCCAGGAAGTGATTTAGGATAATTCAAACTGAAATGTGGTTTAGAATAATGTCAATGACAAACAGATATGAAAACAATGAACTGGGCAGACGGTAGGTACTTGGAAGACATTTAGACTTTTAGAACTATATTTTGGTATTCACAGACAAAATTTTAAAAGGGACAAATATATTTTCCATTAGGAAAGGATTTATTTATTCTGTTTAACTTAATCAGGGAAATTGGCTTCATTTGTCCTAAGTTTCAAAGGATTCTTTGAAATTAATCAGGATCATTTGTCTCTCTCTCTCTTTCCCTCTCCCTCTCTCTCTCTCTCTCTCTCCATATATATATATGGATATAGATATTAATGGCTATAGTAACTGAGCTCATACATCGACCATGTACTATGTGCCAGGACAATATCTTTATAGATAGAGTATGTTCAACCCTCAGAAGCAACTCCATAAGCCTGAGACATTAAGTGACCACCTCAAGGCCACCTGCTGTAAGTAGTACATTTTCTCAGAACAAGGTTGGTTTGCACCAACTTCAATGAACTTTCCAAGACAACATAGTTCCACCCTGAGACACAGCAGCAAAAACTATTAGAAATTATGTTCCCAGTCTGTGAAATCTGGGAGCAAAACAAAATAGCTAATGTCAGAAATAAATGAGTAAATGAAAAGACAGGATCTGAATCCAACATACACACTATACTCAACTCTTTCTCTTCTACATTTTCTGGCATGCAGTGTTGGCATGTTTGAGCTAGTGAGAGATGAGCTGAACTAATGGGTAATTGCTACTTTATGGATGGAAATTAGAATTATGCAGATCTCAGCGATTTCTTCTCATCTTTGCAACTCAAAATGCAAAAAGCATACAGTCAAGAAAATTTGGAATAGCTGTTACACTGACCTAGTTAGGACATTTGTTATACAGAATTAATACAACCAAGTAAGTGTAGGAGTGAGTAGGGATGCTGGAGATCCTCTAGTACAATTCAATTCTTACTTTCACAGAGGGAAAAACTGAAACCTAGAAAAGTTAAGGGAAAACTGAAATCCAAGTTCAGAGAAGTTCCTTAACTCATTATTGTTTACATACAACCAACAAAATAAAGCCAGTCTGAGATACAGAGGCAGTGTATGTAGTGGTGAAAAGCACAGGGTTTGGCATCACACAGACCTGGGATGGACCACCAGACCGGCTACTTATAAGGACCCAGGGAAAGATATTTAGACTCAGTTTTCCCAACTATAAAAGTGGGATAAAGATACCTGCCTTGTTAATTGTATTATATGTCATATTCAATACTAATAAGGCAATAGGCACTTAGAGACACACATAAATGATGCATATAATATAAAGAACTCTTCATAATAATATTAATTGCAATAGGATATTTACTCTGGTAAACTCTTCTGGGCTTCTGTCACAATTGTGAGAAAGGTACAATCATATCATCTTACTCAGTGCTTTAGTAGCTGAAATAAAAATGTCTTGATAAAAGGACATCCAGTTTCTTAATGGGGAATATAAGATGTTAGTTGGGAAAATGTGTTATCTGTTCTTTTAACCTCCATGGATGTATCAGAAGAACTCTCTTTCAGCCTTTGCTGAAACAGCATCCCTTTAATGAGAAGCACCTTAATTTCTACTTCTTCAGCAAAATCCCAAACTTTCCTTAAATATAAAGGCCAGAGTTATTACACAATAATACTTCCTCATTTAGATATAATATAATAAAATGTCACAATAAATTTTTTACCCACTGTAAATTTCTGCTGAATATATCAAACAGAAAATGAAGTTAAAGTTTCATACCTTTTGTAATTGCTCAAAAATGTACGACAGTGTCCTTGGGATAATGCCTCTGTCACTGTAGCGTTCTGCTCCACCCGTGATGGTGAATGTCTTACCACTGCCTGTTTGCCCATATGCAAAGATGGTACCATTGTAACCTGCCAAGACACTAAAGAAATGGCACACTTTTAATATCCAAATGGCTAATTGCACTTGTATCAAATGGCTTGTATTCTAATAGCAATCTTATTCAACACGATTGAAACGACATTTATAGAAATTTCTATATATGAGTATCTAGCTAAAATAACTGTTTTTTTTAGGCAAGAGTATCAGACACCAATCCTTTTTTCTAAGAAAGGACCTATAACTCAAATGGAGTCCAGTCATCTTAAATAGTTTCTTTTGTTAATCTGAATAAATTTTTATTTAGAATATTTTTGTATTTACAGAAATGTTGCAAAGGTAGTACAGAGTTAACACATACCCTACACCTAGTTTCCCCTATTGTTATTACATTAGTATTGTACATTTGCCACAGCTAAAGAATCAATATTGATGTATTATAAATTGTATTAAAATGCCTTTTGTTTCATATAATGTCTTTTTATTTTTTTCCAGCTTTATTGAGATATAAATGACATATAACAAATGTAACTTTAAGGTGTAAAATGTGATTATGTGATACACAAATATACCAAGAAATGAGCTCCACAAAAAGGTTAGATAAGACATCCATCACCTCACATAATTATCATTTTTGTAGGTGGTGAGAACATATAAGATCTATACTCTTAACAACTTTCAAATATATAATATATGGTCACTGTGCTATACATTAACCTGTGGGACTTACACATCTAATAACAGGAAGTTTTTACCCTTTGATCAACGTCTCCACATTTTCCCCTACCCACTAGCCTCTGGCATCCACCATTCCTTTCTTTATATCTGTGAGTTCAGTTTTTTAGATTTCACATGTGAAGGAGAACATACAGTATTTGTCTTTCTCTGTCTTATTTCACTTAGCATTGTGCTCTCAAGGCCCATCTATGTTGTTGCAAACAGCAGAATTTTCTTCTTTCTATGGCTGAATAATATTCCATTGTACATATACCACATCTTCTGTATCCATTCATCCATCAGTAGACATTTAGGTTTTTCCATGCCTTGGCTATTGGGAACATGCTGCAATGAACATGGGAATGCAGATATCTCTGAGAGATTTCATTTCCTTTGACATATACACAGAAGTGGCATTACTGGATATGGTCCTTCTATCTTTAATTTTTTTTTAAGGAAACTCCATACCGTTTTCCATAGTGGCTGTACCAATTTACATCCTCACCACTAGTGCATAAGAATTTCCTTTTCTTCACATCCTTGACGGCACTTGGTGTCTCTTGGCATTTAGATAATAGCCATTCTAACAGATATGAGGATATATCTCATGCCTTTGGTTTGCATTTCCCAGAGGATTAGAAGTACTGAACACCCTTTTATGTATCTGTTTGGGCCATTTATATATCTTCTTTGGGGAAATTTCTATTCAAGTCCTCTGCCCATTTCTTGATTAGATTTGTGACTTAACATGTGATCTATCCAGGAGAATGTTTCACGTGTGCTTGAGTAGAGTCTGTAATCTGCTGCTGTTGGGTGAAATGTTACATATATGTCTGGTAGGTCCATTTGGCTTAAGGTATAGTTCACATCCAGCATTCCTTATTGATTTTCTGTCTGGATGATCCATCCATTGTTGAAAGTGGGGTATCAGATTCCACTACTATTATTGTATTGTTGTCTATTTCTCCCTTCAGATCTGTAAATATTTGCCTAATATGTTTAGGTGCTGTGATCTAGGATGCATATATATTGTTATATCCTTGTGATAAATTGATCCTTTTATCATTATAAAATGGCCTTCTTTGTCTCATTATCGTTTTGGCTTAAAGTCTATTTTGTGTGATAGAAGTATAGCTACTCTTGCTTTCTTTTGGTTTCCATTTGCATAGGGTATCTTTTTCCATCCTTTCCCCTTAAGTCTCTGTGTGCCCTTAAAGCTGAAGTGAGTCTCCTGTAGGCAGCATATAGATGGGTCTTGTTTTTAATCCATTAGCCACTCTATGCCTTTTGACTGGAGAATTTAATCCATTTACATTAAAAAGAACTAAGGCAAAGTAAGGACTTAACTAATACCAACTTATTCATTGTTTCCTAGCTTTGTAGTTCCTTTGTTCCCTTCTTCCAATTTTCTTTTCTTTTTTTTTTTTTTTAATGTTTATTTATTTTTGAGAGAGAGAGAGACAGCACAAGCAGGTGGGGGAGGAGCAGAGAGAGAGGGAGACATAGAACTTGAAGCAGGTTCCAGGCTCTGAGCTGACAGCACAGAGCCTGACATGGGGCTTGAACTCACAGACCCTGAGATCATGACCTGAGCCAAAGACGGACACTTAGCCGGCTGAGCCATCCAGGCGCCCCTTTTATTGTCTTTCTTTGTGAAGTGATTTTCCCTGTGGTATACTTTGATTCCCTCCTCTTTATCTTTTGTGTATCTACTATTCATTTTTACTATTAGTCCCATTTTTTGTATCTTTGACGTCACAATTTACCTCTTTTCATATGTCTTCATTAACAAGTTATTGTAGCTATAATTGTTAATACTTTTGTCCTTTAATCTTTATACTACATTAATTAGCATAACACCATACTATATAGTATTAGAGTATTATGAATTGCTTAGACTTGCCTTTACCAGTATGCTTTGTATTTTCATATCTTTTACTCAGACAGCTATGCTGGGTAAAGTATTCTTTGTTGGCAGTTTCTTTTTTTTCTTTTTCCAGAAACCTGAGTATACTGTCCCATTCTCTCCAGGCCTATAAGGTTTCTGCTGAGAAATCTGCTGATACCCTTATTATACAGGTACGTTTTTCTCTTGTTGCTTTTAAAATTCTCTCCTTGTATTTGATTTTACCAATTTTATTTTAATGTGTCTTATAAAAGATCATTTTGGTTTGAAATTATAGGGTCACCTATTAGCTATATGAACATGGATGTCCAAACCTCTCCCCAGATTGAGAATTCTAATCCATCATTTCTTTAAATACGCTTTCTGCCCCTTTATCCCTCTCTTCTCCTGAGATTAATAATGTAAGATTGTTTCCTTTAATGGTATCCCATAATTCAGAAAGGTTCTCTTGGCATTTGTTCCTTTTGCTTCTCTGACTAGATAATATCAAATGATATGGTTTCTAGTTAACTAATTTTTTATTCTACTTGATTGAGTCTGCTTTGAAGCTTTCTGTTGAATTGTCAATTCAATCACTGTATTTTTTAACTCTAGGATTGGCTTTGCTTGTTGTTTTTTTTTTTTTAATGGTTTCTATTCCTTTGTTGAACTTCTCATTTTGTTCATGTATTTTTTTCCTAATTTCATTTAGTTGTGTTTTCTTGTAATTCACTGAATTTCCTTAAGAGGATTATTCTAAATTCTTTGTCAGATAGCTCATAGATCTCCATTTCTTCAGGGTCAGTTACTGTAGCTTTATTAGTTTCCTTTGGTGAGCTCATGCCTACATGGGTGGATATGGACACTGGGTCCACAGTGGCTGACCAGGTACTGGGGATCACTGGGGTAGGTCCAGCATCTGGATCTACAGGGGCCAGTCCAGTGCGAGGATGGGCTGGGAGCCTGGTTTCATGGGAGCCAGCCTGGAGGCTGGGGTCCAGAGGCCAACCTGGCAGTAGGACCAGCCTGTAGTCTTAGGCCATGGGAGTTGGCTTACACCATAGGGCATGAGGGGCCAAGTTGGCCTGCAGTGACCAGTGTGATGCTGGGCAGGTCAGGAACCTGGGTCTGTGGAAGCCAGCCTCAAAGCTCAGGCTTCAGGGCTTGGGCTGGCATTGGAGAGGGCTGGCATTGTGGGTTTGGTGGGAACCAACCAGATACTAGAACTATAGGAGCCACCTGAGGCCATGGAAGCTGGCCAAACAGGGATGGGTTGGGATCCTGAATTTGCTAGAGTCTGCAGGGAGCCTGATGTCATGGGAGCTGCCTGGGGCTATGGAAGCTACCCAGCCCCAAGGTAATCAGGAGCTTGGTTTTATGGGAGCATGTTGGTAGCCTACTGTTGTAGGAGCTGCTTGGGGCTACAGGAACAGGAAGGTGCTAGGGTGGGCCGGGGGATTGGATTCTCATAGCCTGCCAAGAGTCCAGGACCAAGAAATCACCTGGTGTTATGGAAGTTACCTGGGACCATGGGAACTGCCTGGGGCCACTGGAGTCAGCTGATGGTGGGATAGGCCAGCACTGGTAACCACGATAAAGTCAGTTCCTCACTCATTCTCCTCCCAAGGGGAGGGTGTCTCTCTCAGCTGCTAGGATGCCCATGCTTGGGGGAGGAGTAATGAGGTAATGTCAATCTATCTTTTCCACCCTCTAATGCAGTAATGGCACTATCTTTCCTACCCTCCTCAATGTGTCTTCTTTTTCTTATCCCATCCCAATGCTGTAATTCCTCATCTGGAATCCTTAGCTTTTGCGAAGGTATTTTCAGGCTTGGTAGTTATTCAAATTGATGTTTCTGGGAGGGAACAGGTGCTAGAAATTTCTATACTACCATTCTGCTGAAGTTGCTCTCCTAATTAAGTACTTTCTTCATCTTTAGTATGCTGGGCTTGAATCAAATAATATGTTGAAGATAAAAGTTCTGAGGAAAGCATATGTATAATTTGGAAACTGCAAACCCGACACCTGGCACTTCATGTGGCAAATACAACACATGGTCACCTCCTAGAATACCAGGTACAGAATGTTTGCCACTACGTACCTTGTAGTGTAATTCCCTAATTTAATAGTCAGCACCAACTGTAAATCCTCTAAGAATTTCCCTCTTCAATTTTCTTGTAATGACTTTTTGGTAGAAGATACTAATCCATATGTGTTCTTTAGTCCTACAGAGCAGCTTTTGATTTAATGGTGATCTTAAGAATCATGAGTCTTCCAGACTTTGAGTGATATTACAAAGCTGTAGTGATCAAGACAGTATGGTACTGGCACAAAAATAGGCACACAGATCAATGGGATAGAATAGAAAACCGAGAACTAACCCATACTTATATGGTCAATTAATCTATAATAGGGGGGAAAGAATATGCAGTGGGGAAAAGACAGTATCTTCAACAAATGATGTTGGGAAAACTGGACAGTAACATGCAAAAGAATGAAACTAGGCCACTTTCTTATGGCATACACACACAAAAAACTCAAAATGGATCACCAAATGTGAGACCTGAAACCACAAAAATCCTTGAAGACAACACAGGCAGCAATTTCTCCAACATCAGCCATAGCAACATTTTTCTGGATATGTCTCCTGATGCAGGGCGATAAAAGCAAAAATAAACTATTAGGACTACATCAAAGTAAAAAGCATTTGCACAGTGAAGGAAACAATCAACAAAACTAAAAATCAACCTATGGAATGAGAGAAGATGGTTGCAAATGATACATTCAATAAAGGTTTAGTATCCAAAATATAGAAAGAACTGATACAATTCAACATCTAAAAAACAAATAATCTGATTGAAAAATGGGCAGAAGGCACGAACAGACATGTCTCCAAAAGAGACATACAGATGGCCAGCAGACACATGAAAAGATGCTCAACATCACTCATCATCAGGGAAATGCAGATCAAAACTACAATGAAATATCACTAACCATCTGTCAGAATGGTTAAAATCAATAACATAAGAAACAAGTACTGGCAAGGATGTGGTGAAAAAGGAGCACTTGTGCACTGTTGGTGGGAATGCAAACTGATGTAGCCACTGTGGAAAATGGTATGGAGATTACTCAAAAAGTAAAAAATGAACTCCCCTATGATTCAGTAATTGTACTATTGGGTATTTACCCCCAAAACACAAAAACACTGATTCAAAGAGATACATGCACCCCTACGTTTATAACAGTATTTATAATAGCCAAATTATGGAAGCAGCACAAGTATCCAACAATAAAGAAATGGATAAAGAAGATGCGGCATCTACATACAATGGAATTTTATTCAGCCATCAAAAAGAATGAAACCTTGCCATTTGCGACAACATGGATGAAGCCAGAGAGTATAATGCCAAATAAAATAAGTCAGTCAGAGAAAGACAAATACCATATGATTCCACTTATGTGGAATTTAAGATACAAAACAAACAAGCAAAGGAAAAAGAAAGAGAGAAAGAAAAACCAAGAAACAAATTCTTTTTTTTTTATTTTATAAGTGTTTTTATTTATTTTTGAGAGATAGACAGAGCATGAGTTGGGGAGGGACAGAGAGAGAGGGAGACACAGAATCTGAAGCAGGCTCCAGGTTCTGAGTGGTCAGCACAGAGCCCAATGTGGGGCTTGAACTCATGAACCGCGAGATCATGACCTGGGCCGAAGTCGGACACTCAACTGACTGAGCCACCTAGGCACCCCAGAAACAAATTCTTAACTACAGAGAACAAACTGATGGTTACCAGAGGGGAGGTAGGAGAAGGGATGGGTGAAAGAGATGATGAGGATTAAAAAGCACACTTATCATGATGAAAAAATACAATTTAAGGATGTTAAAAAGAAAAAAAAAAGGAACACTGGATCTTCTCAGCCACCGACTCTCTTCTGTCTCTCTCTACTCTTCTCCTCCCATCCCTTCTTGTCCCCTCCCCTCCCCTTCTCTCCTTTTCCTTCTCCCTATCTCTCTCCTCACCATATAGACTTTTCATAGTACACCTGACATGATTCAGACTTTCACGAATGGATCTTTCCTCTACACTGTACAAAATAGCAAACTATTATAGCATTACATTCTTTTTGGTTACAAGTAGCCCCTTCATCTCTGAGATGTTTTAATCCAACGAATTATGAAGTTGTCAGCTAATGGTACCCTCATTGTGAACAGATGTTTGATAGAAGGATCCTCTGAGAATCACCCCTCACTGTTCACGCTGGTATTCCTGCTGTAATACTTCTGCTGAGATACTGCCCACAGTTCTATGCTTTCGCCATGCTTTCATGATTGTATGTTAAGTGATTTATCATCTCCATGCCCTCTCTAAACACACAGGTTTTGCTTAGAGCTTATTGTGAAGTAATCCGTTAAGTCCTGGGTGGGCACCTTATACAACTAATTAAGCTAAGAATAACATCTATAGCAACAATTCAACACATCTTTTGCTATGTAGGTAGAAGGTGTTACCGGTACTTACAAACTTAAAGGACTTAGCACATTAAGTGAATGAAAATGGATTACTACTGTGTGGTTCAACTTTCTGAGACACTCAGTTAAGTTTTCTCCATGTGTCTTCACATGGAGTTAGAACTACAATGATGAATTTAGCTAGATGATAACAGAATCTTTCTGCTCAACATTTGTTGCCAATGATATAGCAATGTTCTATTAGCAATTATCATTTGATTCCACGATATCTCTTGACCACAAATGCTCCAGGTATATGAAGTTGATAACTTTAAGAATAAACCTTTAGAGTGCCTGGGTGGCTCAGTCGGTTAAGCGTCCGACTTCGGCTCAGGTCATGATCTCACGGCTTGGGCTCTGTGCTGACAGTGCAGAGCCTGGAGCCTCTTCGGATGCTGTGTCTTTCTCTCTTTCTCTGCCTCTCCCCCGCTCACACTCTGCCTCTGTCTCTCAAAAATAAATAAACATTAAAAAAAAAAGTATGTCAGTTCCACCCATACATACTTTATGGCTATTTATTTATTACATAGTTACAATGAAAAATTAAATGGGAAACATTTATCTCCAGTTCTTTTCTGTAGAGCATTCTCATCCCAATTCCATCTTGTGCCTCCTCTCCATTGAACACTGGGCAATTTCATATGCTTGTAGTCTCATCCATCCTAAGAGAAAGTACTAACGAAAAATAAAGAGAAATGGTGGAGTCAGGACCTCTGAGAATCCACTCCTCCACAATAATAATGAGAACAGGGACAAAAATTGTCAAAATCAAGTTTTTCAAAATCCTGGAAGTTCTCCAAAGGCTCACAACAATCCAAGGGGTGTTTTACTCAAGTAAAATGGCTGAATCTCAGTAAGAACAGTGAGCTTTGTGACATGTTAACTTGACCATTCCCACCTCCCTCTCCCCGGTCGGTCCCATAACGGCCTTGAAAAATAACAGACTTGCAACCACAAAACCGAAAAACAGAAGCACAGCAACCACTGGAAGAGGTAGGATAGGTTGGGAGCAACCCAAAAAGTCCACAGAATTGTACTTCTCTGACAGCTCCCTGGAAAAGCCCCACTCACAGTACTTGGCTTTGGTGACCTGACTTGGTTTATTCAGTGAAAAGAAGCCATATCCCCATGGTGTTTGTTGAAAACAGATCAGTTGCAAGTGTTCACCATCACAGTTGCCCTAGGCTGCATGCGGTACCAGGAAGGCCAGCAAGAGGGTGAACAAAAACTTGAAATAAAAACCTGCAGAAAAGGAGGTCTATAAGAGGGGTTGAAAAGTTATGACATATTTTGGGGACTCTAGAAGACCACAAACATATACAGGACTATGTGCATACCCAAGAGAGATGAGAGAAGGTCCTTATATCTCACCTCTGGCTCACCTTGTAGGCCTAAACAAGCAGGAAGTGAAAGCTGAGACAAAATTATAAATTTATGGAGCACTGAGATCAACACGTACCAAGAGCCCCTGGTTCAAGGCATATTTTAAAAAATCTCTCTGTCCAGTCACTACCTGACCACTGAGCTTACTGAACAGAGATTTCAGAAGCCTCATACAACAAACCATATAAGCTTTGTAGAATGAGTCCCTAACACTTACTAAACAAACAAGCAGCTGCACCAATGGTAACAAACAACAAACCTTGGGGAAGGTTGGAATCTGATTTTCAGAGCTGTCATATTATATTACTCAAAATGTACTACAACAACAACAACAACAAAAATTAGGAGATGCACAAACAGCAAAGTATTTCCTAGGCACAGGAAATTAAAAAATTAATAGAAACAGCTCTTGAGGAAGCCTAGATTTTGACTTCTAGATAAAGAGTTTAAGTTACGTATTATAAATAGGTTTGAAGAACAAATGTAAAACATGTTTAAAGGATTAAAGAGAAGTATGAAGATGATGTTTCACAGAAAAGAAATATGAATAAAAAGACAAAAATTATTTAAAAAAAAAAGAATAAAACAGAAATTCCGGAGTTGAAAGGTAAGATAATTGAGAAACAATTCACTACAATAGCCAATTTGAGTTGGTAGAAGAAAGTAAATTTCAAGACAGATCAACTAAGATTATCCTGTCTGCACAACAGAAATTATAAAGAAAGAAGAAAAATGAACAGAGAACTCAGAGATCAACATGTGTATAAAGTCCCAGATGGTAAAGGGAGAGAATGTTTAAAAAAATGACCAAAAACTTCCCCAATTTGATGAAAAACATTAATCTACATATCCAAGAAACTTGGTAAGCTCAAAGTTATCCAAATCTAAACACATGATAATCAAACTGTCTAAAGACAAAGAAATCATGGAAGTAGCAAGAAATAAGTGACTGATCACACACAAGGAATCTTCTACAAGATCAACAATGGATTTCTCATGAGGAATCGTGGAGGCCAGAAGATAATGTAATAACATATTCAAAATGCTTGAAGACTAGTTGGGAGATCTTGCTTTGCAAAAATTAACAAGGCTCCCAAAATTTATATTTTAATTTTGTTTTCAGTGTTTATTGTTACTGTGCAGAAACATAATAGATTTTTCTATGTTGATTTTGAACCCTGAAACTTTTGCTGAACTTGTTTATTACCTCTTGTCATCTAACAGTGGATTGCCTCGGATTTGTATACACAAAATCATGTCATCTGTAAATAAGCATACTTTTACTTCTTCCTTTCTAATCTAGATGTCTTTTTAAAGCACTGGCTAGTGACAAGTTCTCTCAGCTTTTGTTTACCCAGGAATGTCCATTTCTCCTTCACTTTTGAAGAATGACTTTTTACAGAATCAGAAGACTCTATCTGCAAGTGGCATGGTCTTGTACATATACAGAAATTCCCAGGAATCTATTATAGAACTATTAAAAACAATAAACAAGTTCAGCAAGGTTGTAGGGTATAAGACTTAATGTGAAATAGCAGGACTCTCCCCTCTGATCAATAGGTTCCTGAAAAGTCCCTCAAAATTAGAACTGGCTTCTTTGCAAAAATCAACCAATTTCTCCAGAAATTTATATGGAAATTCAAGGGACCAAGAATAGACAAAACATCCTAAAAAATAACAAAGGTAGAGGACTCACGCTTCTTAATTCAAAACCTACTACAGTAACAGTAACCAAGACAGTGGGATACTGGCATAAGGATAAACATATGTATGAATGGAATAGAATTGTGAGTCTAGAAATAGACCCTTATGTTTACAATCAGTTGATTTTTGACAAGGCTGGCTACTGACAAATACATATACACCACACACACACACACACACACACACACACACACAACTAGAATATTACTCAGACATTAAAAAGGAATGAGATCTTGCCATTTGCAACATGGATGGACATAGTGGGTATTACACTAAGTGAAGTAAGTCAGACAGCACAAGATAAATACCATAAGATTTCACTTACAAGCAGAATCTCAAAACAAAAGAAATGAACAAACAGACAAAAAAAACAGACTCTTAAATACAGATAACAAACTGATGGTTTCTAGAGGGGAGATGGGATGGGATGGGGCAAAAGAGATTAAGGGGATTGATTGAGAGGTACAAACTACCAGTCATAAAATAAATAAGTCATAGAGATGAAAAGTACAGCAAAGGAAACGTAGTCAATAATACTGTAATAATGTTGTATGGTGACAAATGGTGGCTACACTTGTGGCGAGCACTGAGTAATGTGTAGAACTGACAAATCAATGTGTTGTATACTAATATACAACTTTGAAACTACTAGAACTTTGTATGCTGATTATACTGCAATAAAATTTTAAATTAAAAAGAATACATCAGAAATTCTGAGAGTAAAAAGTAGGCAAAGGATTTGAATAGACATATCTCTAAAGACAGTATATAGATGGCCAATAGCACATGAAAAGATACTCAACATCATTAGTCACTAGGGAAATGTAAGTCGAAACCACAATGGGATACTCATTTTATACTCACTCTAGGATACCTTAAAAAAAAAAAAAGACAACTACATGTGCTGCTGAGGATCTGAAAAAATTGGAAACCTCATACATTACTGGTGAGAATATAAATGGTGCAGCTGCTTAAAAACAGTTTTGCAGCTCCTCAAAATGTAAACACAGAGTTACCAGAAGACCCAGAGCTCCTAGGTACATGCCCAGTAGAATGGAAAAGGTGTCCACACAAAAACTTGTAACGAATGCTCATAGCAGCATCATTCGTTATGGCCAAGAAGTGAAAACAACCCAAATGTTCATCAGCTGATGAGTGGATAAACAAAATGGGTCATATCCATACCATAGGATACTATTTGGCAATGAAAAAAGAATAAAGTGCTGATATATGCTACAGTGTCTGATCAATCTTCACAGCATGTTAAGTGAAATAAGCCAATCACAAAAGGTCATATACTGTGTGATTCCATTTATATGAAATGTCTAGTAAAAGCAAATCCATAGAAATGGAAAATCAATTAGTGGTTGCCAGAGGTCAGGATACGGGCAAAGTAGAGGAATGAATGCTAATGGGTATGGTATAGGGCTTCTTTCGGGGTGATGAAAATGTTCTAAAATTAGATCATGGTCACTGATAGTTGCACACTTGTACTAAAAACTACCAAATGTACACTTTAAAGTGAATTCTTTGATATGTGAATAATCTCTCAACAAAATGTGGTAACAATAACATAATAAAGAATCTATTCCAAATCGGTACAATTATGTGTTTCAACACCTTAGCAGTAGCATTTGTAAAAGATGGAATAGTAATTAATAAAAGAAATGAAAAGCTAATGATACATTTCACACTGAAAAATGGGATGGACATTTTTGGGGAGCAATATTTCTCAACTTCCTAAAATCAACAGTGCAGGCGACTGCCTAATACATCCCAAGCTAGAGGCAGTTCTGATATGTAAATAAATCAATGTTTTATAAACCAGTGTTTGATGATCAGATGAAATCTCCAGAGTAGACATCCTCTCCTTCCTTTTGCAAAATGCATTTTCCCTAGAAATTTAAATTACAAAGCTGAGATACTTTGTCATTTCTTATCTCTTAATATTTGCATGAATAAAACAAAAATAAAAGCTTCTACCCTCTTGGAAATTATAAATTGAAGTCTTACTCCACAAACATCACACGTGCCTGTCAGAAAAAATACAAACCATTTAAGTTGAGTTTTTCACTTTTATTACTCTTTGTTTGTTTAACTAGACTCCAAGTAGAGGAAAGCTGTCTAAAAGTATCTGCAATAAAGTGAGACCTCATTTTGTTTACCCAGATGAGAAGGCTTTAAGAATCTCCATATACAGTGTCTAAATCAAAGTAACCAGCAAAAAATTATTATTGTGATGATAATTTAGTTCACTGAAAAACAAACATGATATTTTAGTCTCTCAAATCTGAAGACAGCATTGCTGAAAACAGCAAAGCAATGGGATCATGGATTTTATAACTGGTATCATGGGAGGCCTTCTAACTACTTTTTGTCCAACAGAAGATTCCCTTCTAAGGTATTTCTGAAAACCAGATATATGAGCTCTGCTTAAAGAGCTGTTAGATTCAGGAGCAGGATAGAATCGGAGAATCCAGGTGGATTCATTTTTCAAGGAAGAGGAAGAGGTGAGGTGGTACTTTAAAAGATAATGCAGTTTAGCCCTAGAAATACTAAGAATCCCAGAAAAAAAATACATATCTATATTTTTAAAAACCATTTATTGGAACAAATTTATTCACTCAGAAAATGCAAATAAATCAAACAACACGAAGAACAGAATTTTTTAAGCTAATAGAAATTATACTATATCTATATTCACCTTTACTAAAAATCTTTGCTCAATGTCAATGAGACTCACCAGGAATAGAATTATCAAAATCAAGGCCTCTATTTTATTTTATTATTATTTTTAATGTTTATTTATTTATTTTGAGAGATTCAGAGCACGAGCAGGGGAGGGACAGAAAAGGAGAGAGAGGGAGACAAAGAGAGAGAGAGAGAGAGAGAGAGAGAGAGAGAATCCCAAGCAGGCTCTGAGCTGCCAGTGCAGGGCCTGATGCAGGTCTCAAACTCATGGACTGTGAGTTCATGACCTGAGCCCAAATCAAGAGCTGGAGGCTTAACCAACTAGCCACCCAGGTGCCCCAAGCCCTCTATTTTAAATATATGATTACCCTATTACTCCATCTTGCCTTTCAGACAGTTCTAAAAGCCCAAGTAGCTGAAATTCACTTAGTTTGATTTCTTTTTGATCCTCAGAACAGTTCATTGCTCTCCTCTGCTGCTCAATTCCTAGAATAAAATCCCTCTTACATAGCCTCAGCAGTTCTTTGGTGTAGCCCAGTATCTTTCATAGAGAATATGGAAAGGAAACTCTTAATTATTTCACTTCCAGAATATCTCGGAGTACATAATTCACCAGCCCAAGTTTTTAAGAGGAATTTGAACCCAAAACAATAGCAACTCATCATTAACACAATTACTACCACTCAGTTTTGCCAAATATAAAAATAATCTTCCCACCCGTTCAGCCAAATGAGCATGCAACTTGGAAAATTTCCAGCAAATTTTGGTCATGGGGCATTCCCTTTGCTATAAAGGAGAGGGAGGGAGAAAAGAAGTATGGGCGGGAGGAGGGGAACCCACCCTCTGGGGAGGTAGAGAGGGCAGCAGACTTGGAGAGCTAGAGTCTTATGTCCAGCAAGCTTTCTTAGTCCTTCTTCTTCTGGTAACAGTCCTGCCCCCACTCCATTCTTTCAGCTCCTGAGGAGCAGACTGATGTGTGCTGATTCAGACATGGTCAATCATGCTACCTCCTTCCACCATGGTCCCTCCCCCAACCATGTCCCCATCTGAACAGCCACTATTCCAAGATGATGAGCCTCAAGCAGAGCAAATAAGAGTCCTTCCTATATAGATTTTTGCGGGGGTCTTTAAATTAAGGCTGCCAGAGGCCATGTCTCCTGCCCTTCTGTACAAGGAAGCAGGGCCAAGCAAAGGTCAGATGGGTGGAGAAGAAATCTTGGCTGTGTCGGGTACTTAGTTTAAGTGGCAACAACCCTGATTCTGAAAGCACCTCCAATTCTCTGAGCTCACCCAGGTATGTGAGCCAAGAACTCCTCTCTTTTCTTTGAGTTGGAATTCTGTTATATATAACCAAAAAAGCCCTAACTAATGCAAAGTTTCTGCAAAACATCTTTTGAACCTTGGCTTAGACCACAGGTCTCAAGCTGGCAGTGAATCTTGCCTATAGGAATGTTTAAACTTATCTAAATGTGAATGGCTTTAAGTGGGACATGTGTTCCCCCATTGGCCACTGTCCTCCAAACTCCCTATTGTCTTAGACTCACTTGCTTCCCAAACGCATGATACCATCTAGACTTGAAGGCGGGGCTGCATCGCTGCACGCTGAGGAAGTGCCAATCTCGGTGTAGTCCACATGGCCACCACTGCTCCCCAGAGCTGCACAGTGTTTAGTCATTCACATAGGCTCCAGTGAATCACGCCCCCTTAAGGTAGGTAGGGTGGGAGTTCTGGTTAAAGGCACCTGAGTATAGTTCCCCTGGGGGTTTAGACCTCATCCCTTCGAAAGGTATGTTCTGGCAATATCATTCTGAGGTCTTGGGAGCTTCACTTGTATGATATACTGATCGAGTTGTAAATCCTGATGCAGAAATAAAGTAGGTGACATAGCTAACCTCAGTTGGCCCAATTCAAATTATTAGCTATTTGGGGAAAGGGAATATTCAATGCAAGGGTATCCAGATTAGAAACAATTAACTACACATCCAAAGCATGTTTTTGTCAGAAAAATGAAACTGCAAACGTAGGTTAAGTGGTAACTGACGTACTTGGGATCATCATTTAATGCTTTTTGGTAAGTGCCTATGGGCAAATTGGTTATCAGACTAGGGTCACAAATCTGAGGCCCGCATACCAAATGTAGCCAGTAGAACATTTGTTTGCCCAGCACTGTCATGCTTAAAGAAATGAAAACTGAATGCTCTTAGCCCCCAAGACCTGTGCTCCCCAAGTCAGACACAGACACCACTACTCCCAACTGCCCTCACTGGCTTACTACAGATTAGCTGCCCACCTTCTATGGAATTTTGAGTTTTGCAACCCCTGGGAGAAAGTACCGCAGATAAATACTAAGAGAGTAACACAATGGTTAAGAGAAAAAAAAAAAAAGGAAACTAAGCTAACCTCTAAGAATGATATGAATAAGGACAGATGTTCGCGTTTGAAACCCCATAGGCAATCCCCTCATACTGTCCAGAGCCTAAGAAATAGATCAGGTATGTCTCCCATCACTGCTCACATTTTCTAAGTTTTAAAATGGTACAGGAAAACAGGAATTTGGGGTGCACTCTTCTCAAACAGTCACTTTGGCACAATCAAGACTTCCCCTCTTGGATGTGTCACAAAAACAGGATCAGCAACCGCCTGTCTTGACTGATTTGCAAATTCTCCTCCTTGGATACAGGGGCTAAGAAAGAGGACCTTCTGAGTTTCCTTTCAGCTCTATGATTCTCAGGGATTTGTTCACAGTCTTGTCCCAGCTACAAACCAAACTTTGCAAGAGGCAAACACATCATGGGGTACATAATCCAAACAGTCTCCCTTAAAAGGATCCTCGAGATCTTAAGCACACTAAACAACTTCACATCCATAAGTTCATGGACCAAATCCAGGCCAAAGCTCTCCAAATGAGGCTGTTTATTATTTCCCAAGTTCCAGAAGAAACCATTTTGTTTTAGTATTAATAATAAGAAGCTTAAATCTGGAAACATAACAGAGATGCATGGAACTTCAATAGAAGAAAATGAGCCCTTCTGAACATGATCCAGCTCTGAAATGTTTCAGTCTGAAGTCCAGTAGACTATATTAGAAAGTAAGGGCTGTGTTTTTATCTTATTTACATTATGAAAAATGCATTTACTACAGCATTTCTGACAGATTTTTTTTTGTGACCCTTGAGAATAAACACTTAGATTCATTAAATACATAATCATTTTCAGATGACCATCTAAGGAGGCAACTCAAACGAAGCAACAAGAGTTTTTTTTATACAGTAATGTGGAAAAATCCACTGTCTACAGAAATTTATTTCAGTAGAATCTTGCATAAATTCTGAACTTTCATTTCACGTTTCCTTTGTAGGGAGACAAAAGAAAATAGAAAACACTTTTCCCTAAAATTGTAGCACTGGGTTTTCCATCAGTAAATTAATCAACCACATTTTTAAAGCACCTATTATCCTCTATTAGAAGCCTGGTACTACGTTCTGTGGGAATTTACGGGGGGGTGGGGGGGGGGGGACAATGCAAGGTAAAAAGAAAATTATTAACAAGATAAATATCTTTAAATACATGAAGATGTGCATACATTATGCCTACGTAATCTTTTAATTTACACATTAATCTTTAACAAAAAAAAAAAAAAAAACCCACATGGTTTATTTGTAAACATATCTGTGGAGAGATAAGAGTCCTCTGTGAGGATTCCCTGGGGATTCCATTCTTTTCCTCACTAGGCCAAATAGAGCTTTGGGGCTCACAGGCTGTATGAGCAGGTCTCAACAGAAATGCAGGAACCCAAGAAGTGGGGAAGACAGGCACAGGAAAGAAGGGACACAGGGGCCTACATTCTGGGGAAGAGTTGTCTAAACAGTTCTGAAAGAGGTGGAGGGTGGGAAACAGAGCTGCAAGAGAGTAGGGGAGGCGGCAGGGGGTGGCCATGGGTGTGGAAGATGCCAAGAGAAGCAGCAATGGAGAACGGGTACCGAAGTGAGTGCAAGCCATTACAAACGGACCCCCTGCCTTGAGCACTTCCTTCAGAGCCCTAATAGGCCTGACTTTGGTGTTTCTTCAAAGGTGAAGGTGTACACAGACTGGACCACATGGAGCTATAGTTTATATGTGAGTTACAAGCCTTTTTCTTTATATGTGGAGTCTCTGAAATAAGACCATCTAATTTGGTTTCAATTTTGTGTGAAACAGAAGACAACTTTCACATTCTTGGGAAAATCTAAACACATTTGGATTTCAATGGACAATAATTAAGGTGGGGGGGGGGAATGCCGTCAAGGACAGAAAGATACATCTCATGAAGTTGCTAATCACCCTTCACTGTGGTTTTCATTATATCATGCATACACAATTATCTAATGAGATTTAAGAGCCGAGAGAGTCTGAGGCAGAAAGACTTGAGCTGATTGGGATCACTCACAGAGGAAGGAGGGGAAGGGGCAGAACATGAGGCAGAATGTGGGGGGCCAGATCATTATTTAGCTGACTGTCGTGATGAGTAATGTCAAGCTCATCCCGCAGGCCATGGAGAGCTGTTGAAGGGTTTCTACAGGTGAGAGGTGGCCGACTGGTGACTCGTGGTCACTACGGTGGCAGGAGAGCAGATACGAGAGGCTGGGAAGCCATCATACCAGGGCCCTTCTAGGAGCACACTGTGAGATGAGACATGAAGAGACCACGAGGGAGTAGTGCAAAAACTTTTGCGAGAAACAAAGTTTCTACTATTAGTTTATGAACAGTACAGTTGAAATACCATCTTATCAAATGCTATTAACAGCATGGTCTCAATAAACTAAAGCCTCTCTAGTCTTAAAGCAGTCAATCAGAATTTATGTATCGACATTTTTCTGTTGCACTTCAAACCCCGTTTGATCAAAACTGAAGTCATTATTTTTTCCTCTCCAACATAGTCCTCCTCCCTCATTCTCTAGGGAACTTCTCCTGAGCCTTCTCTTTATAATCCCCACTTTAAGATGGAACACAAAACAAAACGAAACAAAACAACAACACAGAGCCTTAGAGAAGTTAAGTACATCATGGTCACACTTAGTAAATAAGACTAAAATCAAGGTCTGATTCCAAATAGAATAGTTTTTCTACTGCCTAATTGAATTATACAATGAATCTGACCACCTTCTTTTCTAAACTTAATAATCGGTGCATTCGATAGAATCATATCCAGTGAAATATTCATCTTAAAGTTGCTTTCTTCAAAAGTTCATAGGAAAAAACACAAATACGTAAGTCATAGAGATTAAGTCTACTGACTTCATTTAAACAATAAATGTGAGGGCTAATTAGAATAAAAAGATTAATACAACAGATTGAGTTATATACAATTAAATTATCCTTTCCAATACTTTTCATTTGTTCTCATCTTAAAGCCACATCTTTATGCTCACACTACATGTAGTGAGCATCTTACAGGTATGAATATAGTGCAAATTTACAATCCTTTCATCCTGAGTACCTTGATTTGTATCCTGAGTACACAGCAAAATCCTGCAAAGTAGTATTTCAGAACACTTATTAGTAACTAGGATGGTTAAAGGTAAGGACAGAAAATTAACAGCAAAAAATCTGTATCACCCATTTGAGAGAGAAACAAAAGATGTGCTTTTATGTTCATAATAGCATAGAAAACAGAACAGAATGGCTAATCTGTTCAAGGTTTCCCTCCTGGATGAAGCTATCAAAGACAGAAAGTACCAGAAACTTGGGGAACAGCCTATAGGAAAGGCAGAAAAGTTTCAGAGCAGAAAAAAGGACTTGGATATTTTCCTTAATGTCTTTTGAGGCCTGATCTAAAAACTCTTTTCAATTCCCTATCTGGAACCCAAGGATCACAAAGGAATTGAAACTTGCAATGAGTGGCTAAATATATTTTACATAAAAGGTAAGGTCAGGCTGTTGGTAGGCTCTTAAAATCTAAAAGAGAGGGAAGGGCAGAGCCACTTCTTCCCAAGTTCACAGTTAGCTGACTGTTACAGAGGAACAACAGAGGGCTTTGTGAGGCTGCAAGAAAAGAAATTCCAGAGAATTTCGGTGTGAGGTGGTTTCACAGATTTCTCTGGGGAGAAAGCTGGGAACATGGTCCTCTGAATGCACAGGAAAGAGAAAAACTCTTGGGATACACTAGGAATCAAAGCAAGACATTTTGAAACAATCCCCCGGGTTCTTTCCAACAACAGGAATTGGTTCATTGATATGGCCCATTATTGTGACTTAGTGTTCAGGGTTTGCAGGGCTTGTGGGAGCCTACGCAATGGCAGTAACAAGCTGTTCTTTACAAAGATGACAAGAGGATAGAGTTCAAAAGCAATGAGATACTAATAACATTAAATGTGTTTGAGGTGAACAGGTGGAGGCCAGGCAGTCACATTTACTGATATCCACAGTGAGGATACCAGGACATGAGGGTGGTAGGGACAAGTTGTTACTTCAAAGAGAAAACAGAGGTCCATCATACAGGAAATTCCTCAGCTCTCTACCCCCGACCTCCGCCTGCACATACATAAATTTATCTCCATTAGCCCCATCACTTCCTCCTCTCTGGTCTAGAGATTGGTCCTTCTATCCAAAGCAAATCTTTTCCAACTAAGTTCTAGACTGTTCTTTCTGTTAACCTCCCTAGGGACCTTTCTCCATCAATTAACTTGTCCCCTGTACTTCTGACTTGTTCCTTTCTATTGATTGCTTCCTCCTTAGAATATAAGCAGGCTCAAGTTTCTCCCATCGTGGAAAATATTTTAATTTTTTAATATTTATTTATTTTAGGGAGAGTGCAAGTGGGGAGGGACAAAGAAAGGGGAACAGAGGATCCAAAGTGGGTTCCACGCTGACAGGCTGACAGCAGCGAGCCTGATGTGGGGCTCAAATTCATGAACCTCGAGATCATGGCCTGAGCTGAAGTCCAATGTGGGGCTCAAACTCATGAACCTCGAGATCATGACCTAAGCTGGAGTCACACGCTCAACTGACTGAGCCACCCAGGTTCCCCTCATTTATCTTTGATTACACAAGTAGCTCATAAATGCACGCATACATGCTTGTTAAAAATTTTTAAATTACCATGAAGTTCAATCCCACTTGAACATAATTCCCTTCCCCATCCTCAAACTTTCACCTTAATTAATTACCGTTATCTCTTTTGCACGCACACTTCCGCTCTTTTTTTAACACATAGCATTGTTTTATGTCTTTTTCCCTTTTTAAAGAACTGGTTTCATACTACATGTATTTTGTTTGGGGTAATTTGTTCTGTTTACTCAGACATCAGCCGATCCACCTCATTATTTTTTAACCTAAGTCTGTATAGCACGTCACAGTGTAAATATGTGACTTAACCAGTCCTCTACAGATGAACAGCTGGATTCTTTCCAATTGCTTGCCATTGTAGACAATGCTGGGAGGGATGACAGCCTTTACCATTTCTCCACAGTAGATGCTTTGAAGTGAAACCTCTGGATCACAGAGCAGTAGTTCTGAGAGTAGTTCTGACACTCACAATGATGTGCTCTAAAGTGACCATACCAATGTTTATGCTCATCTGTAATGAAAGAGCTCCTATTTTCCCAGACTCTCGCTCTTGATATTACCAAATTTTTATTTTGCCAATTTAGGGAGGGGAAGAAGTCTCCCGTATCTCTAGTTTTCATGTATCTGATTGCAATGTGATTAAGTATATTTTCATATGTTTACTGACCAATTATCTCCCCTCTTCAGGGAACTAACTGTGTTCATGTCCTTTGAATAATTCTGTAATAAATTATTTGTCTCTTTCTTAATTGGGAGGGGTTATTTCCATGTTATGGATAACATGATATATATTATTGTATGTTATTGCATTACTGTTATATTTGTATATCTTTTTCCAGATAGTAGCCTACCTTTTAATATTGTTTATGGTGGCTTATATTGCCCAAATGTTTGGGGTTTTTCTGATCAAGTCAAATTTGTTTTCTGCATTTTATGTCATTGAGCGGGCCTTCTATTTTCCAACATCATAGAAATGTTTCCTCCATTTCCTGCTATTTATTGCTTTATTTTCTTAACTAGTTATTCAATTTACCTTATGTTTATTTTTTGTTCAGGGCATGAGTTAGAACCTAACTTTGTTTTTGCTAAGTTAATAGCTAGTTTCCCCAGTATCAGTTCTTAAATGACCCATCGTTCCTCGACTCATTCAAAATGCTACCCTTATCATAAACTAAATTGTCATAGATACATGAGACTGTTTCTGAAATATTCATTTTATCTTAATTTATTTGTCATCTTTGTGCTGATAACTACGCTCCTTTAATTATCACAGATTTATAATATGGTTTGATATCTGGTAGGACATCGTCTCATCTTTGTTCTTCTACAGAATGATCTTGGCTATTCCTGCACACTTTCTTTTCCTTGTGAATTTTAAAATCAGTTTTGTCAAGTTCCAATTGCCTCTAATTTATTTGCCCACAGAACTCATTTTTCAAAGATCAGTGTTCAAAAGAACACACTTCAGTGACACATTGGCTTAGGTTGTATCTGGCCCAATGATTTATTTTGTTTGGTCAGTATAGTGTTGACCTGTTCATGTTTTTAAAAACGTTTGACACCCATCTGAGAGCCAAAAGTAAATAATGAATGTGCAACAGGGTGTGTGTATGTGTGTGGTGGGGTATCTTTGCTTTCCCAAAGGGCAACAACGGGCTGGAGCCAAGTAGTGACGGCTCCTTTTATTTACTTAGGCCCTATGTCCAAGTTCTCCAGTTTCTGAACTTGGCCCATTTACTTATTTGTGTTCTCTGCCTAGACTCTAGACAGCCTTTGCCTCTGAGAACCCTGCATTACAGTAATGCCTTCCTAAATAGTCTTGTGTCCCTCCAATTCATCCTTTCTCTATAGCGCCATCAGAATGATTTTTCTGTAGCATATATAACTGGGCCACTGCTCTGATTTAAATTATTTGGCAAGATCCAGTTTTCTCTATGGGTCATATGAGGCTTGTCATCACCTGAAATATTTTTCACCTGTCATTTCCCATTATTTCTCCCTTTCTCTAGCCATTGGACCTGTCTACAGTTCCCAAAAGATTTCCCACTTGAATTTGAGTTCTTCTGCGTGGAAGGTCAAATGAACCCACCAGCCATAAACTTCACCCTCTAACCCTCTGCCCCAACCAAATTTCTTCTTTCCTCACATGCATTTGCTTATATAACACCTACATCTCCAAGTCGCAGACACAACTCCATTACTAGCTGCTCTGTATAGTTCTTCCTGACTGCTTCTCCACTGGCACTTTCACCTTCCCACCACCATCCCAAGGAAAGAACGGAGGTTCTTCTGTGTCCCTTCTCTACTCATTATACCCTCCGCTGAGTCAATTAAGTGACTGATTTTCTTGTCTGTTTGACCCATGACTCTGTGTTCTCCTTGCGGGCAGAAATCCTATCTTAATCAAGTCACTGTCTCCTAAGCCTAGGGCAGGGTAACTAGAAGTCTACACACATTCAATAACACCTATGGAATGAAGGAAAAGACTGGAGAGAGGGTTGGTGGGAGGGAGAGTTTGATGAGTCAATCACTGCCTCTAACTAACCTTGGGAAGGTTAGAGCCACATATGTGTCTAATCACTATTTAAATTAGTAGCATTGTCACATGACTATCAGCTCGATCCCCAAGGAGAGGGTGGAATTAACCTTGTCCTCTATTTTAACAAATAGTGTGGACACAATCACATAATTATTTCTCTGGCAAACTCATTGTGCAATGCCACAAATTCTCTCTAAATTGAAAGTTCCTAAGGTTATTTGGCCTTGTAGCCAATATACTTTTAAATTTTTATGTCTAAAATAATAAAGGAATTTGATGGTAATAAATGATTAAATATACAAATATTTGCTTTGCCCACAGTTCTTAAGCAGTCTGGCTAGTTAAGACAACCTGTACACAAATAATTGGCACATTCTTCTCGCATATTAAAGGCTTTGTCAGAAAACAAAAAAGTGATCTCAACAAGATGCCTAAACCCTATAATCACATTTATAGAACATTTTTAGTTGTATTCTTAGTTGTATTCATCTCATTTTGGCATTTTTAGCATCTGTCTAGAAGATTTGTGCATGTACACATAAGACACAAAATTCCATTAATACGACATTAAGGTTTCAAGTTTAAGCATACAGGAAACTGAAAAGTTACGGCCCTCATAACAACTTTAACTCACCCACCGTCTATATTCTACACGTGTTAAGTTTAGATACTAAAAGGTTAAGCACTGAGCTGGAACACAAAAAGGACATAAACAGTCCAAACTCTCATGTTGCTTAGGATGTCTACTTTTATTTTCAGAGAACTACACACTGATATGATCTATTTTCCATATACATAATGGATACACGCAGAAAGGAGTTGGAACTGAGCCGATTTCATTAAAATATTCAGGAGGTTTAAAGTTGAATATTCACACTGCATTAAAAACATCTCTACAGTGCATTTTAAAAATGCTATGCATTTTTAGTATATTTTTAGTTTAGAAAATTGAAACAAAAATATAAAGAGCACCTATCTACAAAGTAAGAGAAGTACACGATCTTACTAGGTATCTTGAAAATTCTGTAATGGTTGAAAGAGCAAAAAAATTATACCTGATGGTCTTACCACACCTTTTTTATTCTATTTAGTATTTTGTTTCCCGCCCCCCCCCCCCCACCCCGCCAAACTCTTTTTAAGCAGGACTTTTGGAAAGAATTCTGTCAGCTTGGAAATAAGCATCTACTGCTCTTGAAGAGCATAATTTGTTTCACAAATGAGAAAAAAAAAATCGTATTTTGCTCTACTACTGCTTGACTCAGTATATTAAGTTCAGAGTTATACATTAAATAATTTCCCTATGAGCTGAGGCCAAGCACACGTATTTCCACCCAAGGGGAAAAGTTTAGAGTGAATGAAAATAAAACTCAATAATGAAGGTCTTCACACAGGGGCAGTCAGCCAAGCTAGAGCGTAAAAATCCAACATGGTGTGTGGCTCTTACTTGAATACATGAAACAGAACCACTAAATCATTTAAGAACTGCCAGCTTCCTTTTGGGTTGTAATGAATTACCAAAACTTTGGGCTAGCAGGACCAGTCTGGTTTGTCCTTCTGTTCTCAGGTAGGCCTACCTACCCCATCCTGGACAGAGGAGAAATGGAACTATATTTAGAGGCTGCCAAGAGAATCCACAATTGCTCCTAATAACTCATTCTAGCATTAAATAGCTCTGTCAAGAAATCTTCCCAGTATCTCCAGTAAATCCTTTGTGCTGAAATCTAAACCGGAAAACCAGCCCCAATGTGACTTTAACATGTGGTCCCTTAACCTGGAGGTTATATTGTACCATAAAGGCTCACACAATAGGACCAATTCTCTATGTATTTTACAGCAATTTCCCAACAGTTACTTAAGAATATCTGGGCCAAGAAAGTGTTACATATAGAAAATATATGTCCTATTTTGTTTCAGTATTTGGAATATCATCTCATTAATCTGGGTTTCCTTCTCCTTAAATGTGGCCACAAGTCTAAGGCCAGCAAAGCAGCTAATCACAGAAAAAGACCAGTTCTATACATTATTACTGCACTGGTCATTCAGCAAACTGGCTTTTTTTTTTTTTTTTTTTTTTTTTGGCCACTTTTCATGGTTATTGATCAGTTCAACTATACAATGATCTGAGTCAATAAAGTTGTATTTTGTATGACTTAGCCTCAAAGAAATGGCTTAAACTTGGCTGTGCTGGAAACTGGCCAACTTAGCCATATCATATTTGCCCATAAGTTCATGTGCATGGCCATCAAAACTGACAATCAAAAATGTATTGAAGGCCTGTTATCTATCCCTTCATTCATCCATTTTTTTGTGCATTCATTCCAGCAAACATTGATTATTTCCATTCTTCCACTGCAGTGTTCTATGTACAATATAATACAAATAAGTAAAATTCTAAAACAGGCTTTAAAGTTTACTCATTTTGAGAGAGAGAGAGAGAGAGAGAGAGCGAGCATATGTGATCAAGGGCAGAGAGAAAGGGAGAGAGAGAATTCCAAGGAGGTGCCACACTCCACACAGAGCCCAAAGTGGGGCTCGATCTCACAACCATGAATGAGATCACAACCTGAGCCGACATCAAGAGTCGGATGTTTAACCAACTGAACCACCTACGTTCTCCTAAAACAGGCTTTAAAGAGCCAAATTTTACTGAGCTAAGGAGCCCAAGTATTCAGTTTATTCTATTCAATTATATGAATGTCATCAGTCTAAACATACACAGCACTGTGCCCCTCATAAAAGAACTTTACAGCAATTTCAAAATACTAACAGTTAGCATGAGATAATAACATTATCAAAGTAGGTTAGTATGATCAGAAGCTTCCATTATCTTTTCAAATAAGTACAAAATTAAAATATAGTTTTTCTGGTCAGAGAGGACATTATGCATGATTCCATAATTACATCAAGTTTTCTAAGGCAAGTGATAATTCCCTTTTCATTCCCTGTAAATCCCATGAAGGCACCTTGTAGTGCCTCAAACATAAAGCTGGTGCTCACATATTTGTTTCTTGTACTGCTGCTCCGTGAGTGAGAGCTGCAAGATACAAACTGGTCTTATATTCACTGCGACTATTAAACTATGAAAACAATCACCCCCAAATTGCTGATAAATACAGGAACCTACACATGGTGACTTTTGTTCACATTCCATCTGATAAGATACATCACAATCTGCCATTTCAAAAGCCATTCTTACACTACAATGATATACTGAAAGAAGATTTAATAACAATAGGATTGTTTTAAGTGGGAAGCTTCAGTTCTTCAAGATTCACTTCCATCCTCTTTATAAAGCCTTTTGTGATTCTATTGCCATGCTAATCCCCTTGATTTGCATCTACTATTTATTTATTTATTTATTTATTTATTTATTTATTTATTTTATTTCTCTGATTATGGAAACAGTATGTTTCTTGTCAAAAACATGAAAGAGAGTAGAAACTCAGGGTCCTCCATAACCATGTCCCACAAAGATAACCCAGGTTGACATATGTTGTGCATACCTCTAGATTTTTGACTATGTGTCTGTGTCAGGAATGTTTTCTTTCTTATTTTTTTCCTCTGCTAAGTCCAACCCCCAACCCGTTTCTGTGGGGGGGCCTTATTTTCCTCCCTTCCTAGAACCTAAAACATCTCACCTCACCTCCAGTAGAACTGGGAGCAAGTGAAAATTAAAGGACCAGAAAAGGAATTAGAGAGACACGCAGCAGGGGAAAGAATAAAAGAGAAGGGTACAAGAGGCAGCAGAGATGTGGAAACTAATAAGAGTATCTTAACAGATAAAGTCCCCTCCCATGAAGAGGCTGATGAAGAGTCAGACAGACCCACGAGTCACTGACAGACTGATATCATCTGACCACCCCCCTCAATCCTTCACCATACAGACCAGGAGCCATCTTTGAAAAACACAAATCAGGCCAACCTCTTAGCAATCATTCACCATAGGAGTATTTTGATTTGTCAACCTAGTAACCCCAGTCATCCAAAGATAGTACAACTCCTTACCTTAATTGTGCTGGTGACTTTGCCACCCCAGGAAAGATTAAACAAATAAGAGCAGAGATAACAAAGTAAATCAAACCCACACTCTTTGTACTTTTTATGGAATATGTTTAAAGGTAATTTTCACATCACTGGGCTATTCTAGGTATGTTTATTTAAAGGGTTTGAAATACTTAGAGATTATGATTTCAATTTGACACATGCAATTGCTTTCAGACTTGTGATATTAAATTGGAAGGTGTAAGAACATTTGATTTAATTTTGGAAACAGTGTGGAAATATTTAACAGAGGTTGAGTTTCTACATGTATATGTTTGATCATTATTTTTTTTAAGCTGCTTATGTTCTTAGAATGATTTGCTTGTTAGGTTTGAAAGTCTGCCCCACCAGGCAGTTGAGGTGCTTGAGAAATCAGAAAGATTAAATGTGTAAAAGAGGTTTAAAATGTTGAAGGGAACTGAATTACCTAAAGTGGGATCAGAACTAATCGTTGAGAGAAATTTCAACTTTTAAACTTGAATTAACCAAATGTTAGTAAAATACAATATGAAAGAGCCTGTTCTTATTTTTATACAACAATGACTTGATTTAAAAATAGTCATAAGATTTGTAGGTTGAAGTAGGTTTCTGAATGCACAGCTTTAATAAATTAAAAATTAATTTAAAACCTAATTAAATGTAAGAAGTCCCTTTTAAAAATTCCTGTTGGACAATAAAAGGCTCAAACTGAAAGTAAGCTCCAAGAAAGCAGGGATTTTCTCTGCCGTGTTTACCCCGGTGACCTCAGAGCCTAAACCAATGTCTGCAAACAGGGGGCAGTCGGAAATATTTGTAAATGAATACATGCATGCAGGATTTGAGCCGGGAATCCATCTGCAGTTTCTTAAACCTCAAGTTGGTATCACTCAGAAGATCCAATTAGAGCAACCAGTCATGCCATGCCGACACTGGTGGCAAAGCCTGTGTTCTAGGATATGCAGATGTAAGGAAATGCAAATGTTGGAACAAGATTGCCAAGGGACGCTGTGGGAAATAAGGACTCTGAGTATGGGGCTGTAAGGATTTGTTCCCTGACCAATGACTGGAGATGGATGATGGGGAAACACAGAAGCAGGGAGCTGGGCTGTACACTGCCGAGTCTGAAATAAAGCTAACCAGCCTCAGGGTTCTCCCGGAAGGATGGCCCATGGGCTACTGACACCAAAGCGGAAATGTGGCCAGCTGCATGGCATTGGACACATAGAAAAGGTCGTAATGAGTGCGACGTAGTCAGTTTTAGATATGGCTGTGAGAAGCCCTAGGAAAAAGTACGTTGATGAAAGGAATTTATGAAATATAAAGATAGCACAAATCAAGCTGCAGAGGGTTTTGAAGGGGACGGGGCCGAGACAGCAGAGTAGACCATCACCTCCAAGACCTGAACCAGGAAGGGAAGTAACGACAAGGAATGGTAAGTAAAAAGTTGGAGACAAAAGTCTGAAGAAGTAACTGCCTTTTATTTTCTTGTTTAAGTTGTGAGGTTTGGCTTCTCTTAAGGATGCAGACTGAGGAGAACATTTTATAATGACTGCAAAAGAGAATGAGGGGGAGGCGGGGAAATTACATCAGATGAGGAAGCACAGTTTTACCAAAGAAATCTAAGTCAATTCAGTGAAAGCTGCTAGAAACTTCCACAAATGAGCCAATAAAAATGTTGAAAGATTCATCCCTGGTACCTGGTATATACTAGGTACTACTTATTCTATGAGCTGAAGATACAGCAGTGACCAAGACAGACAGGTCCCCTGTCTGCATGGGGCTTACGTTCTAGAGGAAATGATTAGGATCAGAACTAACACCAATTTAAAAAGTAAAATAAGTGCTGTATACAATATAATTCCATGTGGTGAGATAAAGACACATAATAAAGCAGAGGAAGGAGACAAAGAATGAAAGGATTTCTTAAGATTGTTGGGACAAGGAGGAACAGATCAGCGAGTCCAGCTGGCATTTTGGGCAGTGGGAGACAGAAAGCTGAGAAAGGAGAGAGGATGCTGGGGATCCTGGAAATCATGGTCTCTGGAAATCTCACTCTGCCTCAGACAATGGCATGACAATTACCTCTAATTTCCCCCACTTGATGGCAGCCTTGATTCTGAGACTAAAAACTAAAAGGCTTCTTTTTTACCCCCTTAGCATCTCAGATGGTCGCATGTGGAAGGAACTGCCGTTACAGGTCCTCTCCAGGCATTCTTAAATAAATCTGGGTCCTCTGGACCCCAAATGCACCATGTTTTTCATGCCAGTCGACTTCACATAAAAGTATGTGAAACATGTTTGGCAGTGGGTGAGTTATATACAGAAGAAATGTGAGCTGGCTAGGAACAAGATCAATTACAAGCACAAGAAATCTAAAGGAAAAAAAAAATAGCTAAACCACATTTCTTTTCCTCTTCTCTAGCTTGAGTTGAAGTTGTGAGGGTAACTAATCAGAGAGACCTTTTTGCATTGCCTTTCAAAACCTGAATAAATCCTTTGTCCCCTGTGTGATTTATTTTAAGCTTAGAAAATTAGAAAAGCTAAGCATTCAACAGCATCTTAAATAACCAAAAGCAATTTCCTTTAAGTTGCGTCTTCAAATTTTGAGTGATCACTGGATGAGTTCAAACAATGACTCATCCAACAAAAAGCATGTGACTCTGACAAACTAAACTATTTAGAACTTTTGCTCTAGAATGCAAAGGGCCCTCAGAAGTCTCTCCCTACTGAACACCATACCTTCCCACAGAGTGCAGAGACCTAGTAACTCTAGGATCCCTGACAGTAAGTCATTCAGCCTCTGCTTGAATACTTCCTGCGATGAGAAGCTCATAACCTCACAAAACATCCATTTCACTTTGGGTCAAATTTCATCGCTACACAAGCCTTCCATACCCAAAACTGCAGGGACACCTCTTGGAAACTCTCCCTAATCATCAGGTCCTCCAAATTAAAGTAATTATTCCTTAAATCTCTCAAATAAGAAACACAAATGTGGGGCGCCTGGGTGGCTCAGTCGGTTGAACATCTGACTTCGGCTCAGGTCATGATCTCTTGGCTCGTGAGTTTGAGACCTGCGTGGGGCTCTGTGCTGACAGCTCAGAGCCTGGAGCCTGCTTCGGATTCTGTGTCCCCCTCTCTCTTTGCCCTTCCTGCTCGCTCACTTGCGTGCGCACACTCTCTCTCAAAAATAAATAAACATTAAAAAAAAATTTTTTTTAACACAGATGCAGTTCTAACCCTCTTCCACTACAGTCTTAGGTAATATTTAATATTGATCTCAATGTAGTAAAACAATTCTGCAAATACACATTAGTTAAGCCCCTTTTCAGTAATGAAAAATGGAATCTACTAAAAACCAAATTTGCTTGGAAAAATACCTAAAATTAAAAAAACACTGAAACATTTATTCCTAAGATTAAACATTTAGCACTTGGGACTGCACCATAAAAATCCTTATTTTAGTTAATGTCTACAAAGTAACTTGAATATTTACTTTTCAAAATAATTTATTTACTTTTACTTAACACCTGTACGTTTGATTTATGAAATAGAGGGGAAATATATTCTCTTAAAGCATTCACTTAGATGTTACAAGAAATTGGGAAAACAGACCTGGGGAAAAAAAAATAAATGAGAAAATCTAACAAAACAAACCGAGTTAAACCTTTCAAAGGTCACTTTTTAAATTACTTTACAAAGCGTCCATTATGTAAATAAAGCTCTGCCCCATAAGACATGCTTTGTATGCCCCCTTCCACCATTCTGATTCTGGGAGGAAAGGCTGAAATCACTCGGAGGGGCTCTTCTCTTTCCGAATTCTAACATTAAATACTCCTCCGTGAGCGTTTTGCGAAGCACCCACGCACAGATTCATCCGAGACTCTCCACAGAGGCTCTCCACAGAAGTTAAAACTGACCTGCGTAATTCATCTCTGTGCCACATCGCGGAGGTGCTGAATCATTTCCTTTGCTTTAAAATATTTTCCACATCTCACACAGGTCCATTCTCAGTTTATTTTCGTTTGAAAATGTTGCTGTTCATCCTAGTCAGCTGCTTTTAAAACTTTAATTGTAACAATAAACCCTCAGGGGTTTCTTCTGCAGCATGACTTATCTCTGTCATGCGGGGCACTCAGGTTCTGTGCCTCAAACAAGATGTTAGGAGGTACAGTTCCCAGGAACAGACTAGATGTGCTCAGAGGTGTGCCGGCCCCCTCCGGCCAAGCAGAGGGGAGTCTGCAGGGGCAGCTGGTGGTCAGGCCAGGCCAGGGCAGAGGTGGCAGGTGCCGGCTGAGCGGGCTCCTGGGCACCTGGGCCCAGACCCAGCACACTCAGACTTGTGCAAATGTTGCCATTGATGGCAAACTACATGTTGTTTGTTTCTCTGCCCTTAAAAGTGCTTTCTGCCTAGCCCAGGCAGGAGTGAGGTGAAAAGCGGATGAGCCACTCTCCTGGAGACACTGAGAAGGGGTCCTTCAGTGGAAAAAGCAAGCCCTGGCCCCAGCTTAGGCAGGAAGAAAGTCCCACTCCGTGGCAACGCTCTGGGAAGTCCATGGGGCTCTGCCTCCCTCTTTTCGTGACAGTGTGTGGTTGTTGCCCGCTTCCCTGCACCCAAGTCTGTATTTGTCAGCTCGGGCCGCCGTAACAAAATACCACACACTGGTTGGCTTACACAACAAACATTTATTTCTCACAGTTCTGGAAGCTGAAAGTCCAGGATCAAGGTCTAACAGGGTTTGGTTTCAGGTGAAAGCTCTTTTCCTGGCTTGCAGATCTCTCTGCCTCTGCCCCATGTCCTCACATGGCCAAGAGAGAAAGATCTCCCTCTCCTCCTCTTCTGACAAGGCCAGAGTCCTATCACATTAGGGTCCCACTCTTATGACCTTCTTTAAGCTCACTTTCCTCCTACCAACCCTATCTCTAGATACAGTCACATGGCAGTTAAGGCTCAGCAGATGAAGGAAGGGTGCACAATTCAGTCTATTGCAGTAGACAAGAAACGGATTGAATGGAAATGAAGCAGCTCATAAAATCTCCAAAAATTTTGGAGTAGCAGACTGACAAACTAGGCAGAGAAGTAAACGGAAGCTACACATGCAGAAACATTCCCAAACTACGCCCAAAACCATTCTGACGAGGTTCCCACTGCTACCACCGGATGCCACGGCTGGGGTTACTGGCCTATGTGGCCTAGAAAACCAACTTCTGATGTCGTGTCTACTGTCACCACCATGAGCCATGGTGCTCACTTTTCCTGCCTCTGTCAGTCCCAGTTCAACATCCCAGATATCTGGTTAAGTAAGCCTAGGTCAGAAGCCAGCACCTTCGCTGAGAGGGATGCTGAAAAGGCAAGATGTGGCATTTTTTTCTTTATCTGTAATACAACACAGGTCCTGCCTCCTACCAAGACTCAGATGATTCACAGTTCTCTAGACGTAAGGAAAAGGTTCAAATAACACTCCTCCAAATGTCAAAAACCCATGCAATTATTATTTCCTATTACAGATGGTAAGTTAACGGTTGGAGTATATACATAATTAAAAGTTTAGGGGTGCCTGGGTGTCTCAGTCGGTTTAGCGTCCGACTTCGGCTCAGGTCATGATCTCGCGGTCCGTGAGTTCCAGCCCCATGTGGGGCTCTGTGCTGACAGCTCAGAGCCTGGAACCTGCTTCAGATTCTGTGTCTCCCAATCTCTCTGCCCCTCCCCCACCTGTGCTCTGTCTCTCTCTTCTCAAAAATAACTAAACATTAAAAAAAATTTTTTTCAACAAAAGTTTAATGACAAAACATTTTGATTATAGCCATGGACTCTAATACTGTCTCTCTCTTCTATTTTACATCTTTAAAAAATTCCGATCATACACAAGTAAATTGATTTTATAACTTACTAGATCAGGAATTGCCAGATGAAAAACACAGGAGTAAAATTACAGTCAGGAGAAATGAAAAACATTTAGGAAGTGACCCAATTATCAGTGAGAAAGGATAAAGGTGTCAGCTAGGACACTAGACGTGGGACTAAGACACCAGGAGCAGATATGAAATGCTTCAGAGGGAAATACTGACAGGACCTCCCGCTTAATGAATGTTGATTGGGGTTACAGAGAAAAAAAAAGAATAAAGATCAAATCTAAAATTTCTAGTCAGATAAAAACTTATCCCTTAATTAAATTAAGCTCTTTCACTGAAAATGTGGTTACATCATTAGCCTGCCTAACAAATTTTCAAAGACTAACAATAAAAAGTTAGCTGAAGTCTTAGACCAGGGAGGAAAGCCAGGGTGAAAAAGTCAACACAAAGGGCCAGGCCAAAAAACATAAAATTTCTATCAGACATGTATAATGCACTGTCTTTCTAGGAAACAGGAAGTTTGGAGAAAAGAAAACTTGAGAAAAATTTTAACCAACGGGATAAAGAGAATAAAAATAAAAAGTAAATAAAATATGAAATTAACATTTGTCCAATAGTTTTAGTAATTCTTTATTGATGTAATATTCTGAAAATTTAGGAATATACCAAAATGAATTTATTCCCAAAAGATTATAGAGAAAAGAAATGTGGAAATTAGCCTATAAAATTTTTCCCACAAATCAATAATATAAACTCAACCAACAGGCCTATGGCACAACAAGAACAACAAAAAAGCAAAGAGGGTAGGTGTCATAAACTAGCAATCAGTGAGAAGGAGGTTGATCCTGAGCAAAATGCAGAAAGAGATTACCATATGGCTGGTTATTTGCTTCCCTGAATTTTTTGTCTACCAGGTATGAGCATCATGAAGGAAGGAGCTACGACTTGTTCTTTCATATGTCTGTGGTATACTCAGTACACAGAATGGCACATAGGGTGTACTTCAGAGATATTGGTGGAAATAAATTAGACTGAGCTGAACTGAGCAAGCTCATTAGGAACAAACCTTGTGAGCCAAGTTCAAATGTAAGCTGAACTGAGTAACAGAGTTGGACATATCTGTAAGTAATTTCAAAGAGATGTGTTTAATATCCACTGACACACAGACCTCTAGTGGTGTATCCCTGGGCTATATGCATGGATTGTTCCAGTTTTAATATTTTTACCAAATACAGAAAATCAAGATGGTACGTACATGAAACACACTAACGACTTGGGTCTGAGCAGTAAAGCTAACATACTAGACAACAGAGTTAGGATTAAAAAAAAAAAAAAAAAGCTGAAAAGAGGGACCACAGTTAATGACAATAACTATAAAAACAACAGAGATCAACAGAAGTCCTGCGGTTCAATAACAACAACAAACAAACCCCTGGTATTAGTACAGGACAGGGAAATGTAAAAGGACTAAGACCTCCAATTCTGCCATTATGGCTACCCAGAGTGCTTGAAATCGCTGCTTCTAAAACCCACTTAGAAATTCTGGATAAAATATAATACAAACCCTTTTAAAAGCACAGCTAAATTTGCAAAAAAGAAAAAAAAGGTAAGGAAAATATCCCCAGGGACCAAAAACAAAAAAGTAAATGAAAAACAAAAGTACATGAGCTGGGGTGACCCCAGGAGTGTGGGGGTAGGAAAAGAATGCTGGTATCGGTAACCAGGGTTTAGGCCACTAGCAAGTGGGTATTTGGAAATGAGATTCCTTATAAACCTGGGCCCATCACTAAAATAACAAACAAGAAAAAAAATTCATATTCACCTAACGGAATAGGAAATGGTAAGGAAACTTGTCTGTCTCTGCCTGAACTACGAGTAGGAAGAGAAAAGTCTTCCTTCAACATTTATAATCACTGATCTATTCATGTACATAAAAGAGGTATAATTTACACTACCCAACTTGTCTGTAAATCTCAATTCCTGAAACTAACACAAAAAGTGGTTTGAAACTGATGATACCCCCGGGGCAGCAGGAAGGGGCAAAAATAAATCTAACCTAGAGTGACATGCCTTTCATACTGTAGTACAGGATTCCAATGGACAAAACTCCACTGAATATGAGCTCACAATCCAAAACAACAAAGCCCACAAGAATACAATCTGTCAGAAAAGAGTCAGTGGATGTACCAAAAGTCAGGTCCCCACCTACAAGAGCTTTAGACATACAGACTATGCAATAAATGTGTTCAAACTACTAAATACTTAAGTAATAAAAAATATTAAAATAGCAAGACACTATGAAAAGCAAGAACAGATAGGAAAAGATGACTGTGTAGTACTTCTAAAAATGAAGATATAATCATTGAAATTTTAAAAACTCAGTGGAAGGGTTAAACAGGTTCCACATGGGTGAAGAGAGACTCAGTGAACTAGAAGAGGTATCTGAGGAAATTATCCAACATGCGACAAAAAACAAATGCAACAAAGAAAATTTATATGTTTTGAAGTTTAAGAAATCACACTAAACATAAAGGAAAAGGTATGTTTAACATGAGTTACAGAAATACACACTGAAGAGAATGGAGGAGTGAAACTATTTAAAGGAAGAATAGCTGAGAACTTCCCAAAATTGATGACGGGTTGTGAATCTTCAGATTTCAGAAGCACAAGTCCTAAGTAAGATAAATAAAAATAAATCCACATGGAGGGACACCATTATGAAGCCACAGAACATCTATACAAAGAAAAGCTCTCAAAAACAATGCAAGAAAAGACATTTCCTGAAAAAGACCAGTTAGACTAAGACAGACTTCTGAAAAGCAAAAGTTAAAAAGTGATGGAATGATTATCTTCAAAATACTGAGAAACAGAGCTGTTGACCAAAAATTCCATACTCAGCTACTACACAAATCAAATGAAATTAACACTGAAAGTGGGAACCATTCATAGACCCTTGTGAAAGAATTACCAAATGATGTACTTCAGGAAAAAGGAAATTCATACCAGAAAGAAGTGAAAGAAAACAACACCGAGCAAAGAAACTGGGAAAATATGGGGAAATTCTGAATTTTTTTTTTATAAATAACATTAATGAGGACTAATTTGAATCATATAAAAACAAGGTAGAATTAAAACATTTAACAATGAGAAGATAAAATGGAGGGGAGATATGATTAAAGTTAATCATGCAGATCAGGAGATGAGAAATATTAATTATAGACTTTATGAAGTATGCTTATAAACTTTTATTGATAACTACTAAAAGAAAAGAAAGACAATATAAAATTTCCAGATAAGAAGTAGAGAATGAGTAAGGACAAGTTGAGTAGCAAAAGAGAAGTCAGAAAAAGAGGAGGACAGGTGCGCCTGGGTGGCTTAGTTGTTAAGCGTCCGACTTCGGCTTAGGTCATGATCTCACGGTCCATGGGTTAAAGCCCCGCATCGGGCTCTGTGCTGACAGCTCAGGGCCTGGAGCCTGTTTCAGATTCTGTGTCTCCCTCTCTCTCTGCTCCCCCCCCCCCCCCACTCATGCTCTGTCTCTCTCTGCTTCAAAAATAAATAAAAAAACATTTAAAAAATTCTTTAATTAAAAAAAGAAAAAGAGGAGGACAAAGAAAAAGGCACAGAAAAAAAACAAGATAAATAGAATGTCAATATGACAGACACAACTGCAAATATCAGTAATCACTAAATTGACTACAACTTGTATGACAAAGTAAAAGTCATCCATATGTCATTTATTAAGGAACATAACCGAGATATAAGAACATAGAAAATTTGAAAGTAAAAAGGTGAAAAATATATTTTTATATATCCCACTTAGTGTAAATATTCACACATTTTGTTGTTATTATATCAATGTGCTTGATTACTGCATGCCGGCCCAGATCCTTTGGTGCTGTTATATAATATTCTGTACATGTACTGTGGGCTTTTAATATGGGCCCAGATGAGTTGTTTTTTTTTTTTTTTTTTCAAATAGGCTTTAGGATATAAAGAATTGTTAGAGATAAAATAAATCACTACATAGGATCAAAGGAAAGCTTCTCAGGAAAATGAAGCAATTCTAAACAAATAACATAATCTCCAAATATATAAGGCACAAATTGACAGAATTACAAGTAGAAATACACACATCTGGAAGTTTTTACACACTTCCCTTGGTTCTTGATAGATCAAAAAGAAAAAAAAAATCATACAGATATAGCAAACTTGGACCACAATGTCAACAAGCTTGAATCAAAGGGCAAATATGGACTCCAGTATGGAAGTTAATTAGCTTTTAAGACTTTAAACAATCTAAAATTGATCGTTGGAATTGTGCATCAGGTGGAGAGTCGGGTCAAACGACCTCTAAGATCCCAACTAACTCTGGGATTGTTTAGTCTAGTTTCAATAAATATTTCATTCAAAGATTTAAAATCGAGGCTTTTTGTTTCTTTTTTTTCAGAAGTGGGTAAAGCTCTAGGATGAGTTATAGCTTGAGGTATAAACCTCAACATTCCCACTGTTTTCCACTTTGAGTTTGGTGTGGGGTGGGGATCACCAAGCTAAACCCAAAGAAAACTTCAGGGGTGTAGTCCAAAGGGAACCAAATCAAACAAACCAACAATTCTGCACAAATTCCCATGAGCCAAACCACCAAATTTCACTCAGCAACAAAGACCTATATTAGACCCTCCTCATCAACCGAAGCCAAATTTTCCTAAACCTCAGACATGTCAAGGCACCGTTCATTTTGAAAGATGAGCAAAAAACTACATTTCAAAAGAATTAACTTGAAACTATTCAAGTTTCTGTAACATTTTGGAGTCTTTATAATACATCATTTTGGAGTTTTTACAATGGAATAAAATTAGAAGAAATAAATCATACAAGGCCCCAGTCCCCTCTGCCAGGCAGCAATATTTCCTCTCAGACATTCACCATGGGGAAACAAAAAAAGAATTTGAGTATTGCTGTTCAACAAACAAATGACAGCAGCATTCTAGAAGGAAAAATAAATAACAAAGCACATGTTGAAATAATATAATGGGCTAAATTTACAACTAACATCTTTGTAACGACAGACTTGGCCCAAACATCAGTCTGTATATACAATTATAGTTCTACTGTTATAAAAACAGATAAGGACAAAAGGGAGCCATCATTTAATTGGTTCATACCGTACCTACTTGTGTGGAAAATAGTGCTGTGTGCTGATGCATGAATTTACATTTACAAATTTATGATATCTCAGTGTCCCTTTTTAGAAAGTCCAATTAGTTTGTTTACCTTATATCATTTTTAAGGGAAGCATTAGGGAGGTATTATCTTCACTGATGTTTACCTTACCACCAAGGGGTGGGGGGCGGAGAGGGCAATGGTGGGAAGAAGGCAAGGAGGATGGAAGAAAAGTTAACAGAAGAATCATCTATCTCATGAGCTTCTAGATCCTTTCTACATCTGAAATGCCTTCAGGCTTTTATACACATTGTGTCGTCTCTCTGGAATACCATCCAGAATGCCCACGTTTGTGAATTTGAGATTAGTTTTACAATCATTCTATAGGTATCACGTGGCAGGGTTTCTTCTCCTACGTGGAAGCTATTAATAACATAATAGTATATTTTACGAAGTTCCGGCATCTCAAATAAAGCAAACATAGTTGGTTTTAATTCTCCAAGGAAACCATCAGTTCTTTGGGAGCACACATAGCATATGAATATTTGTCCGTTTCCCCACTGTACAGGTGACAATGCTTTCAGTGAGTATGCACTGACTGGTTTAGTAGACTGGCCTTCAAAAAACTTAGAGTTTAATAAGATAAATAACCGGGGATAAAAGATGAATAAGATAACACCAACAGAAGATCCATAGAAGCATACGTAAAACCGTAGAAAGGAAATGGTCAGGTATTATTAGTGGGCAGATTGTGGTTCTTGGTAGAGGAAGACCAGATGGGCTTACCAAAGAAGACATTACTCTAAAAACTAAAAGACGAAGAATGCAATAAACCAGGCTGGGAACAAGCAAACGTCCCAGCCTGCTTGATAGCTTGACAAAGTCTAGAAATAATTGCCCATTAGGCAAGCAGCTTTGTTAACAAGAGCAGGGTAAGAAGAGATGGCCGATATAAGTAACGGGCTGAGGTAACTATAGAAATAGACACTGCCAATCCATAAACATGTATTTAAAGCCATTTCTTGCTGGCACCATTCCATCAGGTAAGGTGAGGAAGACAGGGGACACTATAGGTGAGGAATGCGCAAATGAGTAAAACAAGCCCTTGTCCTTCATATTTCCGTTCGCTGTACAGGACACAGACAGATAAACACAATTACAACATGAGAAGTGCCATGTATCAAGTATCACAGGTGCAAGCAAAGGGTATATATACTGCTGTCTAAGAGAGCAAGAAAAAGCTCTTAATAAATGACTTTAAAAAGTAACTCAAGACATTTTCAAATAACATAACATTTATATGGCTCCTAACATTTGAGCATTGAAACAAAAATCTGATAATCTGATTTGAACACAATTACCGTAACAACGGAAGAAAGATCTTCATAATGTAACTAAGCTGTTGCCATATTTCAGACGGCTATGCAATTAAAAACAAAAACAAAAAGAGAAACCTTCACTGCTCTGTTTACAACAAACTGTCAACACTAAATACTTCATCCTAGGAACTGTGTTCTGTTTTGTCTTGTTTCATTTCCTGGCCCTTGTTCACGTATCTTCTCACATGTAAAAACAGCCCCTGATGATGCACCTTTTCATGCTATAAAAAGTAAGTAGGAGAGGACACTGTTTAGCTAAAACTTTAAAAAGGTGAGTCTAGAATCTTTCCATCCCCAAAGAGTAATTGTCTTTTCATTTTTCTCCCTTCCTCAACTACCCCTTCTTCTCCCAGCACTTGAATCACTCAGCAAGAAACACACAAAACACCCAAAGCCAATGTTCCATGTAGAATATCAGAGAGCCTGGGCAAGGCAGGCAGGAGATTTGCTACACCTCACTCCCTCCCTTCCTTTCCCAGTTCTGGAGAGAAATGGACAATCAGCTGTTTCATCCCCAGTTCCGTAGACTGGAAACGCAATTTATGGCTCTGTGACAAAGTCCACTGTAGCAAAGCCAACAGCATGCCCCATGGAATTCACTATAATGGGATTTTAACTGTATTGGCGTTATGTACAAATTCAAGGAAAACGACATCCCGGGGAACAGCGAATATCGCAAAAGCTACAATTTAGAAGTATGGAGTTAAGAAAATTCACTCCTCTTTTCTTTCAAAGGGAAAAAAATATGTTCACAGAGGTGAATTAATGAAGCTCTGTCAATTCTCTCATTCCACAGACATTTATGAATGCCTACGACATACCTGACACTGCCTGAGGCACAGGGAATGCAGCAACGAACAAAAGAGAAAGGGGCCCTGTTCTCATGGAGCTTCCGTTCCAGTTGAGGGGAGACCGACAGTAAGTAAAACAAAAAAGCTAAGAAAGTGTCAGCACTATGAAGAGAATGAAAATAAGGTGACACACTAGAAAGGAATTAGATACAGAACTTTAGGTTGGGAGGCCTCTCAGAGGAGGTAACATGTAAGCTGAGATCCGTGTGACAAGGAGGAAGGACGCTGAGGCATGAGATAATGGGTCCGAAGGCAAGAATGACATTGACTTATCCCAGGGACAGAAAGAAGGCCACTGTGGTTGAAGCAAGGAGAAGGAAGTAGATCTGAGGGAGCCAGCACACGCCAATTAAGGAGGGTTTTGTAAGCAATGTAAGGGAACTGGGTTTTGTCCAAAGTTCAATGAAGAGCCTTTGTGGTACTGTAAACAGGGAACTGGCTGGACCTGATCCACATCTTTAAAAGTCCATTTTGGCTACCGAGTGGTGAATGGACTATGAGTGAGCAAGAGTGCAAAGAATCAGAGAGCTGCTGCAACAGTGCTTAGGGCAGCGTCTGTGGAGACGAAGAAAAACAGATTGATCTGGGAGATACTCTCAAGGTGAGTGGCTGGGGCTTGATGATGGGAGATGAGGAAAAGAAACCATCGGGAATGACTGGAGCCATTTACTGAGACAAGGGCAGCTGAAGGAGGATGGATCTGGATGAGGATCAAGACTTCCCTAAAACATGGTACCTTTCCGATGACCACTAAATATTCCAGTGGAGATGTCAAGAACATGATCAGATATAAAAGTCTGGAGTTCTGAGGAAAGATCAGAGCTAGAGATACAGATTTGATAGTCAGAAATGTAAAGACTATATTTAAAGCCACGGAATTGAATGAGATTCTAAAGGACTCAAGAGAAGAACTGGTCCAAAGATGGAGCCCATCAGTGTTAAGGGCTGGCGGAGAAAAGGAGGTGAAGAAGATAAGGAACTGCCAAGTGGGTGAGGGAGCAGGAGAGTATGTGAGTCCATTTGGGCCGTCTGGGAGGGTGATACCAAGGTGAGATTAGACATACAAGAGAACTATAAAGGAGGAGGGGCAGGAATAGATGAAGAGAGTTTCAGACCTTATGTAGGTTTGCTATCTATGAACAGGAGAGGGATGGGAGATTGCAGAAGAAGTGCTTCAGACCACAGCTCGGTTTTACGAGAGATTTGGCCTGGCCGGTGGGGACTTTCTGATCCAATGTATCTACTGGAGGAATTTCACGTAGCAAAAGAATGTTCCAGTTCCAGTTCTAGTACCCCCGTCATGCTCAGTTATTTTCCGGGAGCATTCCAAGGAAGTCTGGACTGTGTTTCCACTGTGCTGGATCTAAGGGTATGATAGCTGAAGGCTTCAAGTCAGCTATAACCCTGTAGAAGATTCTCATGAAGGAAGACCTAAATGATATGCCTCCACAGCCACCACAGTGTGACGTTACATAAACCAACAGTAAAAGAGTGTTTCAAAGAGCAGGAAGAAGTTAGCCCTGTCAAATGCTGCTTAAAGATCAAATAACACACGGATGGGCATATGGTCATTGTTTCTGACAACACGGAGGTCACTAATGACCTTGACAAGAGTAGTCTCAGAAGGGCAGATAAGACAGAAGCCCAACTGCAGAGGGTCAGAGAATGAACAGAAAGTGAAGAAGTATAAACAAGAGGACAGATAACTCTTTGCAGGTAGTTATGCTGAGAAAAAAGAGCAGAGAAATGAGAAAAGGCTACAAGGGATATGGGTAAGTGAGGGCATTGTTGTATTTAAAGATAGAAGATACTAGAAAATACTGAGGAGAATGATCCCACAGATTTGAAAAAGCAACGATGCTGCACAGAAAAGAAAGCTGTGAGTACAATATGCTGGAGAAGACAAGAGAAGAAGACCTCAGGAAACCAATGGAGGGCTGACCGACCTCTGGCAGGGAGAGGGGAGCTCTGTCTACCATAATAGGAAGGAAGTCACAGAGTTGGCTACAGATGCTGGTAGATATGGTGGTAGGAGGATAGATAGTGCGTGTCTCATTGGGTCTATTTACTCAGTGAAGTACGAAGCGGCTGAGAGAAGGAAGAGGGAAATGAATATAGGAAGCTTGAGAAGAATTAAACTGGGAAGTGGTCATCTCTGGGAGTGAGAAAGCTAACGTACCAGGAAAGTGTAGTAGGACTCTCAGGTACAGCAAGTGCCTACTTGAGGTGTGTGGCATGAGCTTATGGTGAGACCAACCACTGCAATGTTTTTCTCTAGCAGTGTCAGAGGCCTAAGCATAGGCATGGCGTAGGTGGATGGTTTAGGTTCAACAAGAGAAGGGGTTTTGCTGAGTACATGGCAGAGAAAGAGGTGGAAAGATAAGTGCGTTTCTTGGCCACGGACCCCATTCTACACGGGGCTCAGCAGTTGTAAACAGGTAAAACTGATGGCAGGTATACTGGCTGAATGGCTATAGCTCTCTCAACCTTCCAGACCCTTAGAAAAACTTCTACTCCTTTTCTTCTCCTCCATTTCGGCAATCTCCGTACTTACTCTTCCTTTGTTGCTAAGTGAACTCGGAGATAACAAAACGTAATGCAAAAATCTGCTGTATAAGCGCTTGTTTTAATTGATTTTAATGACTATTTTTTTTGGAAATTTTGTTATTTTAGAATGAGGGTTGGGTTCTAAAACATCACTGAATTTAAATACCCCTCATTTGGAGGGCAGACAAAAGAGCCCCTCAATGAAAATAAACAAATTAGCTCAACATGACATTTTCTTCTTAAGCCTTTGCCAGGACAATGGAGTAAATCATATTTGGTAAGATGTTTAGCTTAATAGCTCTGTCTAGATCTCAAACGTACGTAAAATGGTAATTTTTTTAAAGAAAAGATACCACCACATTGATCTTTTCCCGGCAATCTGCCCCCAAAAGTAGGTGCAACCAGAATTTCCCTATTTGAGCAAATCTTTGAAAATGCACTGAAGATATACCCTCTTCAGGGTGCCTGGGTGGCTTGGTCGGTAAAGCATCCGACTTTGGCTCAGGTCATGATCTAATGGCTTCTGAGTTCAAGCCCCGTATCAGGCTCTGTGCTGACAGCTCAGAGCCTGCTTCCAATTCCGTGTCCCTCTCTCGCTCTGCCCCTCCCCTGCTCGTGCTCTGTCTCTGTCTCTCAATCTCAAGAATAAATGAAACATTTTTAAAAATTAAAAAAAGAAAAAGATACACCCTCTTCACACAAAAACATTTGACCAGAAAGATGCTACCTACACCAGTCAGTCACGTGGACAATCTGAAATTTTTCAATAAGCAGCTCTCTCTCACAGTCTTAAAGCCACAATTTGTTTCAGAATAGATACAACACCAAGGTAAGTAGTTGGAGAGAATAGAAATGATTGCTTGTGCTCACAGATTTGAATTTCTGATCAAATTCCCTAGTTTGGCAGTTGAAGCCCGCGGTAATAATGGGGTTCCAGGCAACAAGAAGAGAAAACTGCCAAGAAACTCTGGCCTTCTCTCATGACCCAACCGCCCACGTTAGAAAAAATGACTGGGAAGCAAATTTGTCAAGAACAGGACCTTCACTACAGAATAACCACCCAAAACCCGAACTATAAACAGCCACTCATTCAAGAGCACTATTTTTAACAAGAGCACCTGAATCACAAATTGTGTGTTTTTCTTCTTTGACTCCTAAAAACCAAATGCATTTTTCAAGTTTGCGTATACCTGAGACCAGCGTAATTACAGGCTATTGTCCTGTGAAGTTTCAACGATCCAAGAATCCCAAAGAGACTGTAAGAGAGCTGTTTCTTTATTCTCACTATTTTAGCATGAAGAAATGAGTCTACACTTTGGGAAGCTGCTGTGTTGGAAAAAACGTGAACTGCCAAATAAGTCAATCCAGAAGCAGCATAGTGTAGCAACTGAGGGTACCTAAGAGTCCAGAATCAACACACTGCAGCTGCACTCAATAGCAGCTCCACAACACAAGGCCAAGAGGATGGAAAATGTGACAGGTTACACCACAGAAGAGGCTGGAGGACAATGAACAATGAATAATGGGTGGTGACTGCAGGGGGCAGGGCAGAAGAAGACACATCCCCAGCACAAAGCAGACAATAAAACGATGACCATGTCGGCTCTGGGAACGAACTGACAGGACCAAAATTATGTCAAAACTAGGTCACTGTGAGAAATGAATACTAACTCCTAATGTCAGGCTCTTAAGAAGAAAAGAAGCTAAATGTGAGCCTTTGATGAGTTCCTATTTTAAAGAGAGTACTTAGTTGTGGGCAAAGAATTTTTTTCTAATAGGGCTGAGGATAATAAGTAAAATTTGAACTTCTTATTTCTTAACATCAAAGGATATCATTATTCCAATGAAAAAAAAAAATCACTATCTTTTGAAGTAGTCAGATAAAAGTTCCAGGTGGGGAGAGAGCACGGGCAGTAATTTGATCAATCTATGTGTCAACAACATGAGTTAATGTTAATATATTTTGTTATTATGAATACTTCCAAAACTGATGAAATCACTATTGCTCATATTGCTCATACGTGGGTATAGCGTGGTGGTTAAGATCGTGTAGCCTGGGGCCAAGCTTTAATCCTGGCTCTATCACATATTAGCCATCTTTGCAGGTCACTGAGTGTTTCTGTGTTTCACTTTCTCTTCCTCTAGAATAAGAATACCATTTGTGATTACTTAATTGTATACATGAAGGGGGTAAAATAATTAGTCCATGTAAGTGAGGATCCCAACAGGAGATAGATGGTACACTCCATTCACTGAGGGCCTGTTTAAAGAGATGTGGGGCACAAGAAAGAGTTGCTGAAACGTGGGACTTGTAGTAAAGTATCTGACATCACCTCCGGGCTTTCAAGTACAAAGGGAAAGAAAGATTCTGCAACCCAGAAGGAAAGAGAGTTACAGAGAGTAGGCTGCCTTGAGAAGTAATTGATCTTCTTCAGTCTAAAAAAACAGCCAACCCAAGGTGAGCTTGCAGGGAGGAAAGTACTGGGGGGAATGTCTGACCTCTCTGTCCCTTCCCCTCTGATCTCTTGCTGGGCCTTTCCATTGGCTGAAACCACACAGAAGCTGGAGGGCAGGAAGCAGGTTGATGAGCCCACCACACAGGCCCCACAATGGGGCAAGACCAGGTGAGAAAGGGAAGACAGGAGACCTGGGAGAGGAAAAGAAGAAATCTAGCTCAAGCACTCCTACGTACTAAAACTATCTGATGATTTGAGGCTTCTTTGCTTCTACGAATCACATTAACTATAATTTATTATATCATACCAATCAGTACCAATCCTAAGATTAATTCCAGCTAGACTGCAGCTCAAGATTCTTATCACCTTATTTTCATTTTGATATAGACCAGAGACCAGAAACTCATTATTTACTCAACTTATTATGACCCAGGAGAACAGAATGAGAAAAGAAATATCACAGGAACTAGTTGTAGGCTTTCTCAGATTGCGCCCACAGGAAGCTGCGACAGTATCTCATGACCAAGCCAAACCCACGTCTGAGATATATTCTCCAGAGCTTTGGGCTCCTCCAACAGAACAAATGGAGTCATGAGAAAGCAAACGACTGTATAATTGGGCTTTTTATTTATCATGAATAAAGACTATCTAATTCTGAAATATATTCCCTGTAGGAAATGCTTGGAAATAGCAACCTGACACACACTTTCTTATCTTATCACTGAGAAATATACTATAAACAAGGTATAAAAATACTGAAATTATGGGGGCGCCTGGGTGGCTCAGTCGGTTGGGCGGCCGACTTCGGCTCAGGTCATGATCTCGCGGTCCGTGAGTTCAAGCCCCGCGTCGGGCTCTGTGCTGACAGCTCAGAGCCTAGAGCCTGTTTCGGATTCTGTGTCTCCCTCTCTCTCTGACCCTCCCCCATTCATGCTCTGTCTCTCTCTATCTCAAAAATAAATAAACGTAAAAAAAAAATTTAAAAATACTGTAATTATGAAAAGGTTTATTTTTAAGTGTAAAATGTAAGAATTAAATATCAGGTCATGAAATATTGCTGTCACATAGTTTAATAATAATACACATTTCCATATATTTTTGGTCACAAAGCCAAACATAAGGTGCCATTTTAAATGTTAACAAATCACATTTTTATTATCTAATTAATTCCAACCACAGGACAGCATGCATCATTTAGCAAATGGGGAAAGGTCAAAACATATCTTTGTATTTATACAATTAGGATATTATTAAATTTTTATTAGGCACTTTATAAGGTAACATTTACTAATACACTGATATAAACTAAGATAATACTTCCTTTTAATCTATATGCCAAGTGATTACACAAAAGCATCTCTAAGGGGGGTTTCAGTGCTATAATACGGTGAAAGAGAAGTGAATCTAAACAGGTGATAAACACTGATATGAGGTACTGATACAACCAAGGCTAGGGAAATAGGCAGAAGGCAGTTCTGGAAAGTCTTACATGGGAGACCTCGAATAAGGGGCTTAAACTTCAATCTGTAGACAACAGCAAGTCACTGAAGGTTTTCAGCTCTGATTGTTTGGACCGTGAACCCAAACTGCAGAATGACCAGGGGAAGGGAGGAGTTAGGGCTGGAGGCCAGCTGGAGGAGCAGGCGGGCAGGCCTAAACTGCAGCCAGTGTGGTGAGTGGACAGACAAGGGCAACCAGAAAGAGAGAGTGAGTGAGGCACAGGGAAAGACCAGGAGGAAGGGAGGGAAAAACGGACTGTGAAGGAAGAATGGACAGGACTGACTGACTGAATACGGAGGACAAGGGTAAAGGTGGCTCGAGATGACCTCAAGATGTCAAGCATGAACAATGCCATGCCATTTGGGAGAGAGATCGGGAGGAAGGGCAGGTGGGGGATGACTGCATTAAGGTGATAAGCCAACAAAGGGAGAAGAGAAGGCCATCCCGATGGAAAAGGCCATAAGCAGGAGAAGACGCAGGGACAGAAGGCCATCTGCATAGTTCAATCCATAGACGGAGACGTGAACTTCAGCGAAGAAAATATACAGACAGTATCACAGTGATAAGGGCTGGAAGTAGGATTTCCACTTAAAATAGAGGACACCCCATTAAATTTGAATTTAGATAAGCACAAATAATTTTTTTAGTGTAAGTATGACCCATGCCACATTTGGGACATATATGAAAACTTTATTCGTTACTTACCTGAAATTCAAATTTAACTGGGCACCTTGTATTTTCATTTGCTAAATCCAGCAATGCTAGCTGGATGTGAATTAGGAGACAAGCTTCTGTAAGAGGCAGACTGAACTAGAGACAAAGGCCTATGTGGTAAATTTAGTTAAGAGAAACCCAAACTTAAAACTAAGGAAAATGAGACTTTCTATGCTTGATTTTTTTTTAAACCACCTAATTTCCCCAAAGTAGCCGTTGCCATCCTTTTCATAGCATGATGGCCATAAGGAGACACGCGGCATTTTGGTTTAATGTAAGGTCACTGGACTAGGCCACTCAGAATCATGCTCTAGAAGAATTTTATTGAGGAAGTTTCACACTTGCTTTCTTGTCTGTCCTTCTAATCTCAGAGAGGTTGAAAACATCAGGTAAATTGCCACACAACTTTTGCAATATAAAATTATGATATACAACTCATCACCGTGAGGCTTTAACCACATTTGAACATGTTTACGGTTCAAATAAAACATGTTATGTGGTTTTATATGTCTAACAAAGAAGACTGATGGTTATATCACTGAGATATTTCTGAACCTCTGTTCATTATTTTGTCAAGTAATCTCTGAGGGGAAATATTTTTACCATACCCACACTTTAATAAATTTACTTGAGGCTACTTAATATACAACCCTATTGTGTTCTTACTGTTCCTTAAAGGATTTGCAGTATGTGAGGTGCAACAGAAGAGTTACACTCAACAATTTCTTTTCATAAGAAAAGAGTATGCTGTACTTAATATATGTAAGCCTCACTTTTAAAAGAGACACAACAATGCACCAGCTAGTTAGGACAGAAATGAAAGCCTGTCAGCATCAGGAGGGCTATCATCAACTCTCACCCACCAATTCATTTTGGGAAGAATGGTAGAAGTAACAGATGGCATCTGTGAGAACAGTGGTCACACGTGGTTATCAGTGCAGAGCCACACTGCCCGAGTCAACATGCACACAGACCCCTGGAAAGTCAGTACACACAGGACTCTGAGAAGATCTACCAAGAGCCACTTTATAGCATGTCTGAGGCCTTATGTAAGAGAAGGAAGGGAGCTCTTAAGGGTACCAAACTAGCATAAATCCAGAAATATTAAGACTCTTCCTAAGGTGGATCACATGGTCTTCTGGTTCCATAACCAATGTCTGCTGTACATCTTAGGAGATCAAGTATGAGGCAGAGACTCCTGGTTGCCTCCCAGTGGTCACTCCCCCCCCTTCTTTCTTAGCAGGCAAACCCCAGATTTTAGCTGGGTACATAGCCAACTACAAGAATTACATTTCCCTCCTCACTTCCCACATGGTGTGGCCATGTGACTAAGTTAAGGCTCGAGATCTAAGTGGAAATGGTGTGTGGGACTGGCAATTATTCTCTTCAGAAAAGAACAGCTGCAACCCTCTTCTCCGATCTCTCTCTTGCTGTCTACAAGGAACATCTTTGCACTGGAGCTCAAGCAGCCATCTTGTGCCACAGGGTGGTGTAAAATAAGGATGGCAGGACGAGAGAGAAGGTGCCTGGGTCTCCGGTGGTCCTGGAGTTTCCAAGACGGCCTTGGACTGCCTACATCCAGGTTTCTTTTATGTGAGATAATAAACACTCATCTCTTCAAACCACTATTAAGTTTTTCTGTTACTCACAGATGTATCAATGCCTCATGATTCAACTAGAATGGATGCATATATATACAAAATATTACAAAGTGTTTACAGCCTAACACGTAGTAGAAACCTACTGCATGTTAGTTCTTCTTTATCTAGTATAACTACAATCAACCCCAAACATACAGAGACCAGAAATCCATTATTAGACAGATGAACTAATCGTTAGATACCATAGAAGGACAGGGCCAAAATGTAAACAAGCTCCGTTCTTGTTCTTCACTTTCTATAGTTACCCTTGAATGTCCTCAGCCTTAAAGATCTCGCAGCTATCTTCACATTGTTGTTGTTGTTGTTGTTTTACTTTGTTTTTTTATGGTTTTGTTTACTTTGCCTGTTTATTCAAGGCAGAGATTGATCGGTCCAGTTTGTTTTCTTACCTTATTCTCAGATCACCAGTATCCTGTCCTTTGGCAGAACTTCTCCCCATCTCCAAGTGCTATGGGTAGAGCTACCAATCAGGTTGGGGACATCTGGGTAAAGAGAGTACCCCCATCATCTAGTGATAGTGATTTGTTTGGGACTGGCCATGCAACTCCAGACCTTCACATGATCATTCTACTGAAGCTAGTAGGAAAGATCAATGTCCTATTTTGAGGGTTGGGGTTCTTCAGGCCTGTTAATTTGGAGCTGCCAGCCACAAGGAGGAAACTGAGACTACTAACATAAGCCCGTAAATTCCTTTTTCTAGGATTTGAGGTAGGTTTCTATGTCTTGTCATTGAGAAAGTTCTGGAGACTAACAGTAGACTGGTCATTTTTGCATGGTTCAATGATATTAAAGATAAAATAGATTGGGAATCAACAACTTTTTAGGGGCACCTGGGTGGCTCAGTCGTTAAACATCCAAATCTTGGTTTCGGCTCAGGTCACGCTCTCATGGTTTGTGAGTTCAAGCCCCACATCAGGCTCTGTGCTAGGATTCTGTCTCTCCATCTCTCTCTGCCCCTTCCCCACACTTGCATGTGTGCTCTCTTGCTCTGTCACTCTCTCAAAACAAATAAATAAACTTAAGAAAAAACTTTCTAGTATCCATCTTTAGGATCTTTCTAGTTTCATAAAATTTTAATTCACATTACTCATATAATATTATGAGTATCACATGGAAACTGAGAAATCTTTGGAGACATGGCTTCATCTAATACAGATATGAAATTACTGTCATGATTTTCAACCTTCTAATTGTACTTAAAGAAGTAATCAAGTTTTTATGTCATATCAACATTTAGAAATTAGTTTCGGTGTGCTATTTAAGCATTTCGTTATTCTGGTGGCTTCTTTGGAAATTCAAATTTTATTGTCCTGATATAAATACTCCCTCTACCAGAAACATACTGATAGCACAGCAACTTTGAGTAACAATTTCTCCCATTAAAGGAGCAATTCCATTTTTTAAGGTAGCATGCAGCACAAGTTTGTTATTAAAAAAAAAAAGGATACTTCCTAGTTTAATAACAACTCTGACTTTGTCTCAATGAGAAAAAAATTTGGTGTTCTGACAATAAACCGAAATTAAATCAGAAGTAAAAGGAATACTGGTTTTCAAAGATCCTAGTGCTTGAGTGAGCACAAGCTAGTAAATGCATTTCTACAGAGCTATGAAGAATATTTTATCTCTGAATAAGAGTAATTCCTGACACAATTGCCTACTCACCTAAATTAAGAATGAAAATACAGACACTCCTAAGTGAAAACATACTGTACTTCTATTATCATTTAGATTGAGGCTAAACAGGGTCTCACAGGAGATAAATATTCTTAACAAGCAAATAAAGAATTCAGCCACTGGGGTTTTCTTTTATTTTCAACTGTTTAAGCTTTTATAACAAAGTTTTTAGTGTTCTGGAAGCCTTTTATGGCTACAATTATATGAACAACACGATTTAATTAGCATGCATGAGTATATGATTCTATAATGGGGATTTTCATTAATTAAAATAGCTGGAAATACAAAAGCATTCGCTGTAAACAATTTGAGGAATCAAGAATCTAATTTGCCTATTGCACAACAAAGAAAAACGCACTGCAGTAATGTGAATAATTTTGGCTTGCAGAGCGACTGCACATTTATCTAACAATTTCAGACTTCACTCATTCCACAAACACCGGGTATCTACGGCTTACTAGTGCTTGGGAGTCATCAACAGAACAGAAATTCTACATTCTAATTCTGACATTCTAGCAGATAGAATGCAGATGGATAATGTACAACAGACATAATACACTGGAAAATTATATATGTCAGAAGGTGGTAAGTTCTATAGAAAAAAAAAGGAAAAAGCAGAGTAAGATAAGAGGGTCAGTGACAGCTGGGGAGAGGGACGGGATGCAGTTTTAATCAGGATCATCAGCATGTGCCTCAATAAGAAGGTGACATTTGAGCAAAAACTTTAAAAAGGTGACAGCGTGAACGAAACATGGGTATGTGGGAGAAGATCATTCCAGGCAGAAAAAAACAGCCAAAGCAAAAGCCCTATCTGAGGCTGAAGATTTCTGGAGGGTTAAAACCTGAAACAGCAAAGGGGAGAATATAAGAAAAAAAGAAAAACGCTTTAAGGTAAGTGCCCCTTTGCTTACCAGGGAGAAACAAATCTTGGAAGACTGTTTTGGGTAGAGCTGATTGCATTCTTTGTGAGGCCTAGTGCACAAGGAAAATGCAGAGCCCCTTCGTTCAAAAGGAGAGAAAGTGCTGTCAGGGGTATTAAAATATAAAGCTTTTTTCCTCAAAAATATTTTAGTACTTAGAGGGATTATTTATAATTCAAGGGAGAATGGTATTACATGAGTAATGATAAACTTTCAACTTGCAAAAAAATAATAAATTGGCATTATAATTTTATACATATAACACTTTGTTATTATATAATGTTTATATAAGATAATTTATATGATAATACTTTATTAATATGTCTTGATCGATCATATAATTTTCCTGGCTTGCTTTTACTACATATTCATTTATTAGGTCATCAAAATTTATACCTTTAGCAACTTCATTTTCTTTTTTTAAGGATTATTTATTTATGTTTTATTATATATAATTTATTGTCAAGTTGGCTTCCATACAACACCCAGTGCTCATCCCAACAGGTGCCCTCCTCAATGCCCATCACCCACTTTCCCCTCTCCCCCACCGCCCCCCAACCCTCAGTTTGTTCTCAGTATTTAAGAGTCTCTTATGCTTTGCCTCGTTGCCTCTCTGTAACTTTTTTTTTTAACCCCCTTCCCCTCCCCGCCTGGTCTTCTGTTAAGTTTCTCAGAATCCACATATGAGTGAAAACATATGGTATCTGTCTTTCTCTGCCTGACTTATTTCACTTAGCATAACACTCTCCAGTTCTATCCACATTGCTACAAAAGGCCATATTTCATCCTTTATCATTGCCAAGTAGTATTCCATTGTATATATAAACCACATCTTCTTTATCCATTCGGCAGTTGATGGACATTTAGGCTCTTTCCATAATTTGGCTATTGTTGAAAGTGCTGCTGTAAACATTGGGGTACAAGTGCCCTTACGCATCAGCACTCCTGTATCCCTTGGGTAAATTCCTAGTAGTGCTATTGCTGGGTCATAGGGTAGATCTATTTTTAATTTTTTGAGGAACCTCCATACCGTTTTCCAGAGTGGCTGCACCAGTTTGCATTCCCACCAACAGTGCAAGAGGGTTCCTGTTTCTCCACATCCTCTCCAGCATCTATAGTCTCCTGATTTGTTCATTTTAGCCACTCTGACCGGCGTGAGGTGGTATCTCAGTGTGGTTTTGATTTGTAGCAACTTCATTTTCAACTGATACAACTGAAAGCTGTTAGCAAATGCAAAATCATAGTTTTTCTTTTTGAAAGTTATTTTTCTTGCAATGAGGACTTTTTGGATCTATTCTCTTAGCAACCTTTAAATATACAATACAGTACCATTAACTATCATCACCATGGTGGGCAGAGGCGGTCAAAATAATTTCCAGTTATAAAATAAGTAAGTCATGGAGGTATAATATACAAATAATTTTTGATAATTTTTACTTTTGAGAAAGATCTTTCCTTCTCAGTTACTGGAGCTATTACGAGTATTTTACAGACTATAACAACATTGAAATAAATTTTTTATAAATTATTTCAAAATACAAATTTTAGTATATCTAAGCTGACAAATCTCACAAATATGTCTCTAAAATGACTGACCTCTTCATACAAATCAGTCTCATGTAAGTTTGAATGTAATTTTAAATGCAAATATGCTCGATGCATTTATTTTTTGTATTTTTATTTTTTAACGTCTATTCATTTTTGAGAGACAGAGCCTGAGTGGGGAAGGAACAGAGAGAGAGTGAAACACAGAATCTATCTGAAGCAGGCTCCAGGCTCTGAGCTGTCAGCACAGAGCGCGACATGGGGCTCGAACTCACGGACAGCAAGATCATGACCTGAGCTGAAGTTGGACGCTCAACCAACTGAGCCACCCAGGTGCCCCTACCCAATGCATTTTAATATTTGCTGACATCTCCTGTAACTAGTGAAGGTAAGAACAAGAAACTAAAAGTAGCTTCATAATTTGTGCATACTCCCAAACACCTATTTATATGTTTTATCTCTGTATCTCTGATTACAAGGAAGAATTTAATTTTAAAATTATCTCCCTCATTAATTCATTCATCTGAAGCTTCATAACCAAATAGCGTCCTTTTCTGTTGAATAGATCTTAAATTTAATTTGTTTCTAAGGCTGTGGACATGTGCTTTACTTGCAGCATTTTCAAGGCTGAAAATTCTAACCTATTTGAAGAATTCTACCAACTCTGTGATATGCTTTATGTCCACTTTTATTTTGCAATAGCTTACTGATATAGTTTGCACGCTGAGTGCCAGCAGTTCCTGTTCTGGTGCTCAGGCCAGAGCATTAAATATCAGACACCGCCAGGGCCAGCTCTGGGGACACACAGGACAGCCAGCCTCCCGGAGAAGCCCCTGGGAAGACCCCGCTGTCTTGCTATGATGCCGTTCTGCTGACGTTACGGTGGTCACTCCCGCCATCTAGGTCCGTATCCCAGCGTGACCACCCCCTCGGGGTCCTGTAGCACCCTGGACTGCTCTCAGGTGTGCAGCTGGCCAAATGCTACCCGGTGGGTGCTGCGTGCTACGCCCAAGCCCGTGTGCATACCAACTGTCACCTGGACCACAAGCACGTGCACATCATGCTGCTCCAGGGGCTTCCTTTCTTCAGGTATGTGTTCCTTTTCCCACTGGACATCACTTACAAAATGCTAGTTCAAAGATAAAATTATTAGGAACTTCAAGATGGCAACAGTGGGGGGTTAAACCCAGCATGGGGCCCTTCTCAGCGTAGGCATACTGACTGCAAAGCCAAGGTCCATGCAGCCAGCCAGAGCTGGTTCTAGGCCGTCATAAAGAGTTAGGCTTTTTCTCCGAATGAAAGAGGGAGCCATTGAAGGGCTTTGAGCATAGAAATGACACGATACATTTCCCTTGCAGTTACTAGTGAAGAATATGTTTGCACTTCACACTAGAGAACTGGACTCAGACTCCTCAGATTCAAGCATTAAACGTGACTTACACAACCATCATGTTGCTTTTGACATTCAGTATCATCAAAAAGTAATTTTTTAAAAAATACTATCTTGTACAATCTAAATATACATAGTTTTTATTTTGTCAGTCACATCTCAATGAAACTAGAAGAAAAACTAATTTCTAAATCTTTTATTCAGGCCAGCATTAGGTCTAAACAAAGTAGATCAAGTCTACTCATAAAACGTGACCTTGATTTAATTAGATACATTTGGCCACAATGAACAAAAACCAAGGGAAGAAGGGTAACTATGAGAGAATGAAAACATTAAAGAAGGAGGGATTTCCACCAGGCCTCTAGACCACTTGGGACCTTCTCCTTATGTGTCAGTTACAAATTGGCAGAGGCTATGATGACCCACAGCTGTCACCAACGTGTGGTCGACAGTGACCCCTTCAGACTCTCATTCTCTACCTCAGCCTTCCAGCTTCTGCTCCTGCTCCAGCAGTCTGCTTTGTCCAGATTTGCCCAGTTTATTCTGCCAAGAGTGATACTCAAACAGCCCCAGTCCATTTCTATTTGGGTAACACTTTTAGCCTAGATCCACCTGCTAAGCCATGGGAAGCCTTGCATCGTGGCCCTTGACTCAGATTCCTTCTTCTGACCCCATCGGCCACGGCTGCCAGGAACAATGTTACAACCATTAAGAAACTATGGGTAGGACAGTCTTCCCTGATCAGCATCTGTGGGGATGACAGGCTTGGAAACGACATGACTGAACGCTTGCTGAAAATGTCTTCTGACACACAGCTTAACATGTTTCATTTCAGTATATCACCATGGCTGAAATGCTATCAGTCTTGGCCTGATTTTGGTAAACAAGGATCTTTTTTGTATAACAAAAATTCCTCCAAGACAGTTAAGATTTACTTGTAGTGCCTGATACATAGCTAGCACTCAATAAATGTTAGCTGAATGAGTGATGAATAATGGTTAATTTAACCTAATTGTTTTCCTCGGAGAATAGCTACATTGAGCGAAGACATTTTATGGACAAAAGAAAGAAACGTCATCTGGAGGACGTGAATATTTGACAATGCACGGGAAAAAGGCACAGTGGTGGTTAAAGGGCCACACAGAGATCATGGATTCTGGAGTACAGGAAGAAAAAATCCAGGAGGTGGGAAGTAAAAGGGAAGGCACAGTTCACTTCCCACACCTGCCTACCTCCAACCCCAAGAGTGGCTGAGACAGAATTGACATCTCAGTTCTGCCCGTTTATAACAACCAGGAGGAAAGAGTCAACACTGTTCAATGTTCATGAAAGTCAAATAGGATGAGGACTGAAAGCTGCCCACTGACTCAGTGACACGAACATCACTGGTGAATTTAGCAAGGGTAATCTCAGTGAAATGCAATGAAATACACAAACCCATTGCTCTGAGATACAGCAATCTGAGGCTCAAAAGACTATGAAAGAAAGACATACTCTGGTGTCAGCTCCACAACCTTACTACTGGGTGACCCTGCAGAAGTCAATTAAATGCTCTGAGCCCCAGTTTTCTCATCTAAAAGGGGAATAACCAGATCTGTCCACCCAGAGGGCTGTAAAAACTAAGTGAGAGAATACATGTGCATCTGCTGTAAGATTAGCAAATCTCTGTATGGGATCAAGCGTATTCTCGTGGTTATCAAATAACAATAAGTTTGTTCATGTTATTTAGCCAGAAGTACATTAAAAATCTGACCAAAAACACCTGGGCAAGCACAAGGGTAGCCAAATTCACTGAGAATGACAGACATTTCTGCTAAAAGAGTTGTGCTCCAAGTAAAGCGACTTTCAAATGAAGAAGATATTTAGATCATGCACTGAATAAATTTACTGCCCTATTTTCCCCAACAATTTAAACAACATATTTTAATTATGGTTGTGCTTTCTGACAGTCAATTGTAAATTCAAATAACTACAGTAAAGATCTTGCCAGCTGTAATCAATCACTACACATTTGTGTAGGCAGGACTTTCCAGAAGGCTTTGCATTCCATTCGCGTTCTTTGTAGATCATTCTTTGGGAGGATAAGAAGGTGAATAATAATAACTAGAAATATCTTTGGATCATCTGTGACTGCATTCTCAAGTCCTGAAGTAAAGATCTCTGAGAAAATTGCCAATTTGTGATCAGGAGAAACCAAATCTAACAAGAGCCGGGGGGGGGGGGGGGGTGGAATCCATAAAGAAAAGCTTTATAAGTTGGTAAAATCCTGAACTGGAATGAAAAATCTTTGTCTAGAAAAATGCTGGTGAGGAGCCAAAAACGGATGATAGTTAATACTTCCTGAGCACACACTGTGTCCTGGGGCATGTGTTTTTTGTGTCCAGTTCATTTGATCATCAGGGCAAATGAAGTAGCTATTACGGTGCCATTTCCCCAGGTACAGATGAAAAACAGACACGGAATCAGTAAGTTGCCCAAACCTACACAGCTACCAAGTATTAAAGTTGGGAGACAAAGTCCCCGGTCTTGATGTATTACACAGTCTCCCACAACTATTGCTTTACAGAAAGTGTTTAAATTCCTGAAAACTAATCATAACTAATTAATTACCTTAGCCAAATAGTTTCTGATTTCCCTGTTACTTTTTAATTGTCCTGCAAGTGTTGACAACAGAGTGTTAAACCAAGACAGGCATCCTTCTAAGCAGGGGGCCCTGTGCCTGGGGCTCACACCCAGGAAGCCTGCCCTGGCGTTAGGATAAGGTGTTTCCACTTATTTTAGAAAGAAGTGGGGTGTAAATTATAAACAAACACCAAAATTTCAGAACTGTAAAGTTGTTTGGAGTACATCTCAGGTGTCTGGGAAAGATACCACTAAAGAAAGATAGCAATGAGTACCCTTAGGTCATGAAATCTCCAACTTGAGTTTTAGTTAGTATAACAGAAGCACTTAGAGGCCTTGTTAAAACAGAATGCTCTGGGCTCAGTCAGTTAAGCGTCTGACTTCAGCTCAGGTCATGATCCTTGTGGTTTGTGAGTTCGAGCCCCACACCAGGCTCTGCGCTCAGAACAGAGCCTGCTTCGTATCCTCTGTCCTTCTCTCTCTCTGCCCCTCCCCTGCTCATGCTTTTTCTCTCTTTCTCTCTCTCAAAAATAAACAAACCTTTATAAACAAACAAAAACCAAAACCTTCTGATTCAGAAGGTCTGGGTGAGGCCGGAGAATCTGCATTCCTAACAAGTTCCTAGGTGATATGGATGCTGCCGGTCCAGGGGCCACTTTGAGAACCACCAGACTCAAGAAAAAAGCAGTTATCCATCGGGTTATTTTCATTTCACTGAAAAGGCCTCTGTCCAAGAAACACCGCAGGAAGGAACCAAAAGTAAAACCCATTTACAAGAAACAAAGCTCATCACATCATATTCAGCAAGAAACGGAAGGCTACAGCCCCTGAAGGATAATCCTCTACATACCGATCCTCTCACTCAACAGTTATTCGTTGAGTATCCAATATATACTTGATGGTGTGCTAGGAGCCGGGGACACAGCAGCAAACATAGACGAAGAGTCCTTGCCTTTACAAAGCTCACATTTGAGTGGGTAGAGGCAGGCAATAAACAAATGTAACAAGTAAACACTGTGTCTAGTATGCGTCGGTGTTACACGCTACAAAGAAAAAGAGAGCACAGGATGGGTAAGCGTGGGGCCGCTGGGGCTGTCATCTTACATAGCGTAGTCACTGAAGGCCTCACTGAGAAGACATTTGAGCAGAGACCTGCAGGACAGGGAGGTAAAGACAGGAGTGAGAGAGAGTTCCGGGCAGCGGGAAGAGCAAGTGCAAAGGCCCTGAGCCAGGAACACGCTTGTGTCTGAGAAAGAGCAATATAAAAAAGAATGTTTTTTATTACTTCTGGACAAGGCAATTTTTCTACTCTCCTCAAGGACTGATGCACAAAATGATACTGAGTATGTGAACTTTGGAATACTGGGAAGAACACACACAGGTAATTTCTCCATTCTGGTGCCACAATGTTTTCGGAACTCAATCTTACATAAAATGTAGTCACAATTAACACCAGTTTTTGTGTCCCTTTTGCGTGTTGTTTTAATCTGTTTCCCTGTTCGGGTGATTTCTGAGGAGAGCAGCCCAGACATTTCCAGGCCACGATGAGCAGAAATGCGGGTGGGCAGTGCAGAAGTTAGCAGTACCCGCACCCCTATCTACTCAAGGCTCCCTGTGCCCATTCACGCAAATGGCTTCTTACCGAATGAGCCTGTGGCTCTCTGCCCACACACTTACCCTGTGTGCCATGCTTGTTTAATTCATGTACGGGTGAGGCTACAAGGGCCGAGGTGTTAGCACCCCGGAAGTGGCCCCCAGCCAATAATGGATGGGCGTGGTTACACACAGAGGAGCTGCTTTGGCTCTTGGGTGGGACAGCCCTGAAGCATGTTCTTTGCAGTCTCCCAGAGGACACCAGTGGGTTTGAGTCCCCACTGCCCAAAGTGGTCACCTACTCTTTTCACATACCTAATGATGGCTTCCTTTCCTTAACTGTCTCACTTCCCCCCTCCCCTGCTCATGTGTCCTGGGCTCCCCTCCCCAATACACTACCTTCACACGAATCTTAGCCTCAGGATCTGCTTTATTATTTTTTTTTAAGTTTTCTAAATGTTTGTTTGTTTGTTTGTTTAGAGAAGGAACAAGCAGAGGAGGGACAGACAGAGAGGGAGACAGAATCCCAAGCAGGCTCCACACTGTCAGCACAGAGCCCAAGGGGCTCTCTCTCATGAACCATGAGATCATGACCTGAGCCGAAATCAAGAGTCAGTCGCTTAACCAACTGAGCCATCCAGGCGCCCCTCAAGATCTGTGTTAGTAGGAGGCCTGCCAGCATAAGACACGTATCTTCTAGCTAAGGAAACACATCACTGCGAGAGCACCTCTGATCCACTGGTCAGTGTCTTTTATCATCTTTTTAATTTAAGCAATGCTATTTATTTTACCACAGACCCAGTGATTTTCATCACATGTCTCTGCTCTGTCAGAGAGCTCAGATTCCCCACAGCCAAAGTGCTTCATATAACTCTCAGACCATTTTTAGTGGTATCGTATCAAGTGAATCACCAATAGCTTTAACTTACAGTCATCAGTGCAAAATAATGGCTTCATGCAATTTCTTGTATGGTCACTCCTAAGAAGAGACATCCGGATTTAGACTCATTTGTTTTACCTCCAATAGTAAATTTCATTATTTTAAACGTGCACCTTTAGTATATAACCTATGCCTATCCGGTGGACTACCATGCTCTCTGCAAGCTCACTAAATGCGGGTGGCACGGCACTATTATCCTCTCCCTTATTAAGATTTCGGTGGAGCACCTCGAGATCATCACCTTCTATAATTTCAGTAGGTTTTAAAAGCTGACACGCGTTCCTGGTTTTAGGCACAAAGTCATGTTCTCAGTTGCAGATAAAATTTTAAAAGTGCTACAGCTAAAAGTTTGAATTTAAGAATAATAGTGAAATCACAAAAGCTAGAAACGCAATGTTACCAGGAAATTTCAGCATAGCAAGAAATGGCATCAAGCACAGGTACATGTTTGAGAACAACACATCTGGTGAAGTAAAACTGTGGCCAGAAGTTGAACAGATCTGTGGGAGCCAGTAGGTTCTTGTCTAATTTGGTGGTAACCAGTGTTTGCTGCTTGAAAGCCAATTTTGAGAAAAATAAAGTGTTTACTGGCAGGGATGTTTTGGTGAATGTCTAATGGAATTAACTTTATTGAGTCCCTTGGGGGAGAAGTTCTAGTCTAATGATTTAGATTACCAAATCTACTAAATAGAAGAACAAATGACACTAAAGGTTTCTCTTTTTATCAAAGTTTACTTGGGGCACCTGGGTGGCTCAGTCCATTAAGCATCCAGCTTCAGCGCAGGTCACGATCCCATCGCTCTTGAGTTCCATTGGATTCTGTGTCCTCCTCTCTCTCTATCCCTCCCCCACTCACACTCTGTGTGTATCTCTCTCTCAAAACTAAACATTAAAAAAATTTTTTAATTAAAAAACATAAAGTTTATTTATTTTGAGAGAGAAAGCCTCCATAATTCAACTTTTCCCCCTATAGGTAAGGTATCATTTCTTTCCCTTTGCTTTCAGGTTTTTTTCCTTTGTCTTGAGTGTTCTGAAGTTTAACTATAACTTGTCCTAGAATGGATTTGAGTTGATCCTGTTTGGGATTTGCTCAGTTTCTTAAAGCTCTAGATTTAGGCCTTTTGCCAAATTTGGGGAATTTTCAGCCATTACTTCTTTGAATACTTTTCAACCCTGCTCTCTTTCTCCTCTCCTTGGGGACTCTGATGACATGAATATTAGATTTTTGCTAGAGTTCTCACGGGTCCCTGAGGGTTTGTTCACTTTGGTTTGGTTTTTCATTTTGTTTTCCAGCCTATTTTCTTTCTATTGTCCATATTGGGTAATGTCTATTGTTACCGCTTCAAATTCATTGATTCTTTTCTCTGACCTCTCCCTCCTGCTGGTTAGCTATCCATCAAACTTTTTATTTCGGTTATTGTACTTTTCAGTTCTAAAGTCCCATTTGGTTCTCCTTTAGATCTTCTATTTTTTTGCTGAGACTTTAAATCTTTTCATGTGTTTCAAGCATGTTCATAACTGCTCATGGAAGCATTTTTGTGATAGCTGCTTAAAATCCTTGCTAGGTTATTCCAGGCCTATGTTATCTACATACTGGCATCTGTTGATTATTTCTTCTTATGCAAATTGATATTTTCCAGATCCCTGATATCTCCCATCTGATAAATGATTTTCAACGTATCCTGGGTAGCTTAGGTGTGATGTTAATGAGATTCCCGAACACACTTAAATCTTCTTTTGGCATGCCTCCTCTGACAACGTGATAGTGGGAGCAGCAAGGTGCTACCTCACCACTGCCAGGTAGGGGTGAAGGCCCAGGCTCCCCACCCAGTCTTCACACTTGTGGGGGGCCCTCATTCCTGTGGGTGGAGGCGAGAATTCAGGCTCCCTTCTAGGCCTCATCTGTCACGCCCCTGGGTAGGACAGGGAGGGGCACCTGGTTGCTGCTCACGGATACCACAGCAGGGTGAGGGAGGCCTTGTTACTGCTGGTTGGTGGTGAACCCCAGGATCCCATGTGACTTCCAATGACAACTTGGGGGAGGGAGAGGGAGAGGGAGAAGCTGTTACCTCCACATGGGGATGAGTCTTCCCACTCCTCGGATACCACCCTGGCAGTGGGGGATGGGGTGCCTCGCGATAGCCAGGCCTTTGTTATTGGGGTAGGGCGGCGGGATTTTTCCATGGTATCTGGGTGGAGCAGGGCAACTAGTCTCAAAAAGTTTCTGTCTCACTAGGCTGTCCCTTTCCTGGTCCCCTGGGTATAGAGAACAGACTTTTCTTTCCATTTTTGTCTGAGCCTGTTGGTGTTTCTGGGTTGCCAGTTTTGACAGCATCTAGTCTGGGACACATGAGGCAACACACACACACACACACACACACCCATGTCATTCCTCAGGTCTGCAGGTCCCCTGGCCAGTCTACCTTCTCAGAATCTTCTCGTATTTCTTTTACATATAATGCCCAGAGTTTTTACTTACACTTAGTGAAAGGAGTAGAGAGAAGTGTGTTTACTTCATCTTGGTCTGAATCCATAAGCCACTGGACATATTTTTAAAGTGGAAAAGAGTACATATATCTAATTTTTTCAACACTTAGACTGAAGAAGGTGTCGAAGTTCACATAGTACATATTTCTTTCAGCCTCAAAATAATCCTGTAAACTTGGTATTGTTGGCATCTCCCTTTCTCCAAGGGGATGACTGATTCAGAAGTGACAGGTCTGACCCAGAGTCTCAGGGTAAGTTTGTCACAGGGCTGAGGCCGGAATCAGATTATTCCACTGATGCCACATTGTTTGAGCCAGAGGGGGAAGAAGCATGAGTCCACAATAAGATTTCAGTTTATGTGTGTAAGTACTCTTTTGCACCTTCTCTTCTACCCTATTCTGGCCTCCCTGTCTCTGCTCATGCAGCAGGACTGGGCAAGCTATACAACCAACAGCATCGGCACCAGGACCTATTTCTTAGAGCCACAGCTACAGCCCTCAGGGGCGTGGCCCTGGCCCTACTGGGAGGGAGTGTGGGCTGTCCCTCCCACAAGAAAATGCCCTCTCCCAAGCCCTGTCCCGCCCAACCCCAGCAGGTTCAAGTACTCTCAAAAGTCCTTCTCCAAGTCTGTGGTTGTAACCCTGGGAGGTTGCTTTTTCCCTTCAACCTCTACTCAAAATAAACTGAAAGGCTACACTTGGTGTTGTTCAACCCTGGTGAAATCAAAGGTTAGAAGAACTGGTTCAGAGTGACTAATAGCGTTTCCAAAACGAGCCTGGCTGGACTTTTTGCACTGCAGGTGCTACGGCTGTCCAGGCCCAGCTATGGGGCCCTCTGTCTTTGGTACAACCAGTCCCCCTCACGGTGTGCACCCTATTCGTTTTGGTCAAACCGCGTTCCTCTAAAACACTAGACTTCCAGATTGCTCCAAAAGCACTCACTGCACATAAAATTTCCCACACCCCAAGCTTTTAGGTAACACATAAGATTGGCTGAAGACCTGGGATTCTTTTTGTTTTTTTGTTTGTGTGTTTTTGTTTTGCTGTTTATTTATTTTTGAGACAGAGTGTGAACAGGGGAGGGGCAGAGAGAGAGAGGGAGACACAGAATCTGAAACAGGCTCCAGGCCCTGAGCTGTCAGCACAGAGCCTGACATGGGGCTCGAACGCACGAACTATGAGATCATGACCCCAGCCGAAGTCAGGCGCTTAACCAACTGAGCCACCCAGGCACCACAAAGACCTGGGATTCTTTTGAATTTCAAGTGCATGTGATGGGACCTCAGAAAAGTTTAGACTTCAACATTCTCTCCTTAAATTTTTCACTAAAATTCACCCTCCAGGTGATGATTCACCCTCCAGGATGATGTGCCAGGTTTGGCTTGTGGCTTCAGGCATCCCCTGATAGACCACCACATCCTCCAAAGATAGATGCAACCCAGCTTGAGAAGAATAACACTGAGTGAGATATCAAATAAAATCACAAGTTCCTTACACCTGAAATGAATATGATATTGTATGTCAACTATACTTCAATAATAAAATTAAAAACAAAAAACTACAAGCTCTTTCATATGGTGCAATACCATATGCTACACACACTTGCGCAGCTACTAAATTTTATCTTTATAAAAAATTAGTCCAAAACCAATGAGTGAATTAATATGATAAAAGGCTGATTTTGCATAGGATATATTTCAGAAAAATCAAAGTTCAAAAGAGGAAGAATGATAAAATGCTTCCTAGGGGGGATGTACTAAATAATAAACAACTAACCACAAAGATTCTTTTACTTAATTTCCAGTGACACAAATGTAAAGTTTTATAACTTCTCACCACTGGCATGCAGTTCTGTAGTCATGTAATCACGTCATTTTTTGACTTAAGTAGGAAAAGATGAGTCTAAATTAGTAAGGCTCCTGAATTACACAACTTTGGAAAGAAATAGCACTAATTTTATTTAGCTTTAACTGTATACAGTACCAGGATTAAGCTACAATGGGTTAACCCAACAGAACAGCCTTCAAAGGGCCGAGTTGAGTGGCTGGATTTTTGTTGAGCATGTATTCCTGAAGACTAATCTTCATGGGGGAATAGCAAGTATTTCTTAAAAGCATCAAATATCTGAGGGAAATATGTACCTGAGGGAAATATGTATCTGAGGGAAATATGAAATATGAGGAAAGCAATAGTAGAGCATAAACATTAAAAAAAAAGGTATATAGAAAAAAAGCCAATTCAAAGATAATAATTGTCTTCAGAGTGAAAAGGAAGGATATCATATCAATAAACAAGAACAGACGTTGTTTCCATCTCCTAGAAGTGAAAAATAAAATTGCTAAAATTAAAAATGTGAGGGGCAGGTGACAAAGAATGAAAAGCACAGCTGAAAAGGAAATTACCATGCTAGAACACTGAGCTAACAAATTCTTTCAGGACTCAGAACCAAAAAACAAAGAGATGGGGACTATGAATGGACAGTTATAATATTGGGAGGAGAAAAGTGCTAGTTATAGAAACAGAAGTTCCAAAAATAAGTTGGAGGGAAGGGAATTATTGTGTTAATTATTAAAGATATTAACAGTGTGATAACCTAACACTCGAGCTTGAATATGTAAAGAGTTTTCAGACAGAAATGGATGAATGAGACAAGAATACATGAACACATGAAAAAATAGCCATACCTAGACTATCAAGGGATTCACTGATATGAAATTCCATTAAAAAAAGAACAAAATCCAAACATCCTAAAAACTTCCAGAAAAGAAAAAAAAAGAAAAAAAAGGCATTTCCTAAGAACTAAGATACAGATTGACATTGACATCTCTTCAGCAACACTTCTGGCAAAGAGGCAATAGAGCAGTGTCTTCACAGTTACAAGAGAAAGGAAATTGTTTTTAAGTTCATTTATTTATTTTGACAGAGAGCGAGCAAGTGGGGGAAGGATAGAGACAGAGGGAGAAAGAGCATCCCAAGCAGCACAGAGCCCAACGCGGAGCTCAAACCTATGAACCATGAGATCATGACCTGAGCTGAAGTCGGACGCTTAACCAACTGAGCCACCCAGGCGCCCCATGAGAAGGGAATGTTTAAGCTAGAATTATTGTATACCCAAATTCCATTTTAACTGTGAAAGGGGATGAAAAGCTTCCAAAAGTTCCCCAGTCTTGAACTCTCTAAGAAATTATTACCAGCCATACTCAAAAGGAATCCAAGAAGTAGACATAAGTATAAGAAACAGTGATGAGCAAAGAAACAAATATTAACTCAGAGATAAATACGAATAAAGGCTGATGATAAAAATGATTAACAACAATCCAGAATGCAGTTACCAGCTGGTCCCATCACTGGAGATTGTAAAAGGAGGAAAGGCAAAGTGAAAGTGTGCGAAGTGAGAGACAGACAGGGGGAGAAACTTTAGATACTGAGGGGAAAACAAAAAACAAAACAAAACAAAAGAATGAGTTTAAATATCTGAACTTCAACAACACTGGAGTGGCTGAAGTACAACGTACACCTTGAGGGAGAAAATGGGTATCAGCAGCAGTGGCAAGTACAGTCAAACCAGCAAACAGCAAAAGAGGAAAAAATGGAAAGTATGGTAAGTGGAAAAAATAAATTAAAATCGGAAGAATGGCTCCAAACATCATTATCATAATCATAATAGATACAAACAGGTTCAAATAGCCAATTACAGGTCAGGGGCTCTGAGTGTGGCTGAAAAGCAAAGGCCAGCTATCTTTTACTTAGATAGTAAAACAGAAGGTCACAGGGAAGTTGAATTAAGAGATCGAGAAAGATAAACTAGATAAAGGCTAACAGAAAAAAATAAAATAGCAAAAATATTTTCAGGAAAAATGGGATACAAGGAGGTAAGTACTAAAAGGGACAAAGAGGAATGCTTCCTATTGCTGAAAGATAGGCTCCACTAGGAACAACTTGGGCAGCCTGGATGAAAATGCCTGTCATTCTTGAAATCTCATCATCATCGGATTGGGTGTCATTGTCAAGTCAGTGAACAAAACAAATCCCAGCCTTTGTGGAGCTTTTGTTCTAGAGAAGGATGGACCAGAACACTAATAAACAACCCAACTAGGTAGTATGTCAGATGGTGGTAAGTGCTAAAAAAAATAAAATGGGGAAGGGTGAAAGGGAGTGCAATTTCAAATGCAGCTAATAAAGGAAGGCCTTCCTGAGAAGCTGACAAAGGAGCAAGACTTCAAGGACAACCATGCAGATCTCTGAAGGAAGATGACTCCAGGCCCAGAGACCCAACAAGAGCTGGAGGGGAGGTGGGCTCAAGACGGAAGAGCTCATTAGTAATGAGAAGAAATACCAGACATCCAGGAAACCGAAAGGAAGGCTCCCTCCCTGAATGATTTTAGGAAATTTCAAAATGAGGTCAGCTATCTGAAAAATGACATAACCCAAAAGATTACTAAAAGGAAGAGAATTTTAGACAAGTGTGACATCCAGTCAAGGAGCTCTGAATTTTTTTTCAAGTTTATTTGTTTTGCGAGAGAGAGAGAGCACAAGCATGAGCAGGGGAAGGGCAGCGAAAGGGGATGAGAAGGAGAACCCCAAGCAGGTTCCGCACTGACAGCCCCAATGTGGGGCTCAAACTCCTGAACCACGAGATCATAACCTGGGCCAAAATCAAGAGTCAGAGGCTTAACCAACTGAGCCACCCAGGCACACCAAGGAGATCTGAATTTAACCTAAAGAGGTTATTGAACTGTGACTGTAACTAAAATAGCCGAAGCCTACTCAACTGTATTTCACCCACTGTGGAGAAAGATTGTATTAAAAGAGAAAGACTTAGTTTGAGTAAGATTCATAAAACAAAGGAGTTTGAAAGACAAAAGGTGACAATGAGTTTCCAGCAATATCTGTGGGAGAGGGTACACCGATTAGTGGAATTAAAAATGGGTCTACTTAGCAGGTATAGATCTTCCTCCACCTACAATGAGGTTCCATCCGATAAACCCACAGTAAGTTGAAAATACCCTAAGTTGAAAATGCACTTAATACACCTAGCTTACCGAATATCATAGTTCAGCTTAGCCCACCTTCAGTGTGCCCAGAACCTTAATTAGCCTACAGGTGGCTAAAAACATCTACCACAAAGCCTGTTTTATACTAAAGTGTTGAATACCTCATGTCATTTATTAAGTACTGTGCTGAAAGTGAAAAACAGAATGGTTATATGGGGACAGAATGGTTGTAAGAGCATTGGTTGCTGACCCTTGTGATCGTGTGGCTGACAGGGAGCTGTGCTCGCTGCCTCTGCCCAGCATCATGAGAGAGCACTGTGTTGTGTATCCCCAGCCCGGGAAAAGGTCAAAATTCGAAATTCAGAATAGGATTTCTACTGAATGCCTATCACTTTCACACCACCTAAAGTTGACCAATCATTAACTGAACCATCCTAAGTTGGGGACTGTCTGTACATTTTTTATTGTAAGCATAAAGACAGATGTATTTGGGGATTATGAGATCATCAAAATTATCCAACTAATGTCAGGATCAGAAAATAAGCTTAAGTAGTAGTAGTTTCCCATACAGATTCCCTACAAGAGGAGACCGTGCTTATCAAAGGTCCCAAAGAGACGTTGAGCGTCTGGTCCCAAAGAGACTTTGCCAATATATACTAATACAATGGCATTCTGATTTATTGGGTATTCTCATGTGAGCTTGGTTCCAACGGTCAGTAGCCTAGAACTGTCTAAATATGTAGAAACACAAGGGATGTAAGAACTAAGGACCAAGCTTTGAAAAGTAGTTATTACACTGAGGTACAGCTGGGTCAACCATTAGTAGGCCTCCCAGGTGTCACCCATACCTGATCCTTCATCCCTCCAACCATATGTTTGAAATGCTGTATTGATGAAAGAGCCCTGCAGTTAACAGAAACCACCCAGGAGTCCACCACCACTAGCCATGCAATCCTGAGCACGTCACTTAATCTCTCCAATCCTCAGAGAGGTATGTACCTTTTAAAATGGGAGTAATAGTGGCTATTCTATCTCACTGGTTTGTTTTGAGGCTCAGCTTCTAAATCTAAAACAAACAGCTACATGGATAGAAGGTATTAATACTATCATCATGACATGCCCTGTAGCCTGAGTATATAATTGATACACCGAAGGACATTACCACAATTATCTGAAAATTGAAGACAAGATGAAAACCACTAACCCATTGAACAAAACATAGGAAATCCTACCTCTCGGCAACTGGTTTGGCAATGTTTTCAAAAATGGTCTCCTGGTTTGCACCCTGATCAAAAATTCTTTGAAATCTGCAAATATGAGAGTGGTGATTATTTCAAGGCTGAGCTTCAAACACAATTGAGTTAATACTTTCTTCCCAAAAGCTTTGTAAATGACCCCATATTTACATCACTGGGCTTACCTAACCTAACACAATGTTTGCCCTGTAGTCCCAACCACACTGCACTGTTGTACCCCTGTATACACATGGTGGGTAAACAGTATTGCTTTGACAAGATCTGCACAATAAATCCCTCTGAAAAACTGCAGCAGCTTTGAACCAAATAATAAACTGTGTGTTCTTTAGGTCTCAAGAGGGACAGTGTCTGCAACTGGCATCAAATTCAAATCCAGATAAGTGCGTGAAATGGAAACCCAAGAACAGGATGTAAACACCCAAAGAACTTCTGATGTCTGACCTGTAAGGGAAGGACACAGCTGTGAAATGTATGATTATAGAACTTAGTTTTAAAATCGTGAACTGAAGTTGATTTTCCATTAATGGGCGCTGCCTCCGTGACTTAGTTTGCAGGATAGTTTTGTCCCATTTGGTTGATCGTGAATCAAAAGTCAAAAAGTAAATGAAGACAGACCTGTCCTGCAAAGAAAAGGCTTTATCAGATTGGCCAGGCCAGGGCCTCGGGGAGGTAGAATGGTGTCAATGCTGCTCTTCTCCCAATGGCACTGAGCTTGGTACAGGGGCACAGGCACAGTGGGAAACTTGGGGTAGGAGACACACAATATTCTTTTATAGTGTGGGAAGGTGCTACCAGCAAGTATGGTCCTCATTACAAGATCATGAACCACTGAACCTCAGTGGGTTAAGCGTCTGACTCCTGATTTTGGCTCAGGTCATGATCTCACAGTTTTTGAGTTCAAGCTCCGCATTAGGCTCTCTGCTGTCAGCGTGGAGCCCATTTGGGATTCTCTCTCTTCCTCTTTCTCTTGTCCCTCTCCCACTCACACACTGTCTCTCTCTCTCTCTCTCTCTCTCTCTCTCTCTTTCTCAAAAATAAATAAACATTAAAAAAAGATCACAAAGAAAGTAAGAGAGAGAGAAATGGGGAAGGAAAGGAGGAGGGGGAGTAAGGGAGAGAAAGAAGAGAAGCATAAACAAATAGGGCAAATGTTAACAATTGGTGAATCCTCTACCAAGCGTAGAGGAGAGGCAATCGCATTATTCTTCTACCTCTCCTGCGTATTTAAATTTGTTCAAAATCAAAATTAGGGGTGGTGTGGCTTTAAAGCAAAACCTGTAAAACAAACATGTTGAGGGCATCTGAAGCAGCTTTCAGAGTGACTTAGGAACCTTTGGTCTACGTGTCTCACTTGTGACTCACAAGTGAGTCGGACACATGTTCAATTACAGTAGAGACTACATGAAATGTGGGACTATTTGCACTATGAAGGAGTTCAGAAGGATGCCTGGAGATGGGTGGGAAATCTAAAGGGAATGAAATTCATTGTCTTTAATCAACGTTAACTTCAAAAGTTCCTTAGAGCTTCTCAACCTCCCTTTTGAAGAAGCAAACAATGAAACCATACAAAGAGAGACTGTCAGACCCTCTGGCTACCATGTCACTTTGCAGGCAAGATTTTATCTTAGACAGTAGCATTTACCAACTGTGCCCAGAATACTCAAAACCCATGAGGTACACCCCTTCGGATATGAATGCTGACCTAACACCGGGGACATGGCTGTGCAAATGCTCACCTGAGCACAGACTCAACAGCGCTTTTGAGGATGATGATGATAAGGCCAATTTGCTTCTTTAACCAGGCTGGTGATGCCTGAGGGAATCAATCAGCCATTCCCAACTCCACCTCCCTAATAGGAATCACATCCACCGCCATGCAAAGAGATGGCAGGCATTTCAATAAATCATACAATGTTAATTAAAGACCAAATATCATCATCCTAAAATATTTTATTTTATATAATGTAGTTACATAGTACTTTGAAGAGCCATTATGATCAACTAGCTTCTGAAAACCACGGAAGAACAAAATAGAACCATAGAGCTTAAGAAGTTCGGTGGAATCTTTTACAGAGGAGGAACCTGAGGCCCAGGGAGATAAAGCAATTTACACATGGCCCTGGAGCTAATCAATAATGCTCCCTGAGACAAACCTTAAGTGTCCTGATTCCTTGGAGGTCCTTTCACTTACCAGGAAGTTGCGTAGGCTCTTTGTAAATTTCAGGGCAAATCTGGCACATGCTCATCTCTTCCCCTCCCAAACTTGCTCTTACTGACCCTCCTCATCCTAGCAAACAACAACTCCATCCTTCCGAAAATTCAGTCCAAAACCCTTAGGGCACCCTTGACCCCTCTCCTTCCATTACACTCTATATCCAACCCACTGGCCAACTCTGTCAGCTCTAACCTTCAAAATACATCTAGCATCCACCTATTTCTCAACAGTTCCACTTGCTACTACTCCAGCCCAAGCTACCATAGTTTCTTGCCTGGTCTCTCTTGAAACAGCTGTCTGAGTAGAATCTCACGGTCTATTTTCACATGCCAGGAGAAATGATCCTGCTAAAATGTAAGTGAAATTATTTCATTCTTCTGCTCAAAACCCTCCATTACCTTCCCATAACGTTTTGGGAAGAAAAAGCTTACGATGACTTCTCCCCCAAAAGAATCCTTACAGTGACTTACAGGGCTCCCTACGAACTGGTCACTCTGTCGCCCCTTTAACCTTCTTCTTCCCCTCTCTTCCCCTTGCTCACTCTCCTGCAGCCACACAGATCCCTTTACTCTGCCTCAGACATGCCAGCACTCTCCCACCTCAGGGACTCGCTCTTCACTCTTCGCATCTCCTTGGCCTGGAATCCCAATCCCTCAGATAGCTGAATGTCTGACTTCCTCCCCTCCTTCAAGCTCAACCAGCAGCTTCCTGTAACACCTTCCCTGACTGCCCTATGAACACTGGAACCATCCCTCCCCTTTGCTGCCCCTCTTCCCGGCACTCCTTCCCCAGCCTGACATACGTTTTCTCCATGGCACTTTACACTTTCTGATATATACTGCACTTCTGATCTGCCTAACCACCTCCTAGCACTAAAATGTAAGCACCATGGGAGCAGGGCCTTTGCTGCGCTCCCTGCTGTATTCCTAGCCATTATAAGGCATACAGTGGAGGGTCAATAAATATTGGTTGATTGAATGAATGAATTTTCTAGGGAAAAAACACCCTTAAAATGCTGAAATATTTACCTCCAAACATGGGTTAAAGTTAAATACTTTATTATCTCTTTATTTAAAATACTAAAGCCAATATCTTTAATCTAGAGACTCTGAAAGAATGAATAAGAGGATTAAAAATAAGCAGATAGGGACATCTGGGTGGCTTAGTCAGTTAAGCACCTCACTCTGATTTCAGCTCAGGTCATGATCTCACGGTTGTGAGTTTGAGCCTCACATTGGGCTCTGCACTGACACTGTGGAGCCTGCTTGGGATTCTCTCTCCCTCTCTCTCTCTCTCTCTCTCTCTGCCCCTCCCCACTCATGCTCTCTCTCACTCTCTCCTTTGAAGTAAATAAATAAACTTTAAAAATAAGCAAATAACACTTTTTCTTTTTAAAAAAGCTTATTTGTTATTTATTTTGAGAGAAAGTGCAAGTGAGTGTGTGCAAGTGGGGAAGGGGCAGAGAAAGGGAGAGAGAGAATCCCAAGCAGGCTCCATGCTGTCCCACACAGAGCCCAATGCAGGGCTCAAACTCATGAACCAGGAGATCATGACCTGAGCTGGTGCCCCAGCAAATAACACTTTTTCAATGAACATGTTTAAAGGCACTATTTGTACCTACATAATAGAAAAAATACTTTGGAAAGGGCCCATAGATAGAGACATGGCCAATCGCTTCCTAACGATCACATAGAATCATGCTGAATAAACTGTTTCAGCAAACTGTGGCTTTTTAGAGATGGTCTTTGCCCAGCTGTCATGAAAGCCCAAGTAGGGTAGCATGCTTACATCAGCGGGAAATGGCCCGCTTCACAAAAAATAAGTCATGTTTTATAAGCCTACTCCTTAAAGAAGACAACGAAAGGCAACGGGACGCCAAAAAGACAGGGTGAGGACCACCTCACTCTGCAACCGCGTGCTAGCGATCCCACCTTTGCTTATGATACAAGGAGACACAAGCAGATGGGGTACAGGTGGGAGGAGAAATATATAAATGAGGCACAAAGGGTAGGCTGTCAAAACCAAAGAGAACTTACACGAGACATACATAAATAAAGAGGAATAAATAAGAATTAGAAAAAGAGAGAACCATAAACAATATCTGGATGGGTTTTATGCAAAGCTCAAGAGCAGAAACTATTAAAACAGGGCCCGTGCAAATAGCCTGGGAAGAGGGGCACCGGGGGGGGGCTCAGTTGGTTAAGCGTCTGACTCTTGGTTTCAGCTCAGGTCATAATCTCATGGTTCATGAGATCAAAACCCACGTTGGGCTCTGCGCTGACAGCACTGAGCCTGCTTAGGATTCTCTCTCTCCCTCTCTCTCTGCCCCTCCCCCCACTCTCTTTGTCTCTCAAAATAAATAAATAAACATTAAAAAAAAAAAAAAAAGAGCAGCCTGGAGAGATATGCAAGACAGCAATTAGGATTCTTTCAGCACGACCCAGAAATCCACTCCCTAAACTCAGGCAGAGATCAAATATGGCTTTAACTTGAGCTCAAACTGCTTTAAAAGTCAAAAGTAGGCATGAAAGAAACCAGCACAATCTGAAACTACAGAATAAAGGCAGCACGAAGTAGCCCAAACCACACCACCACCCCCCCCCCGCCCAATTCAAAGACTGGCTACTCAAAGAGAATCTGGACCAAAGGCACTGATGACAATCCAGGGGTGGCTGTTGGGTACGTTGCACCTGATCCGTACAGTTCAGCAGTGTCCAAAAGAAATATCATGTAATCCATAAATGTGAGTATATATGTAATTTAAAATTTTCCAGTAGCCACTGTTTTCTTAAGAAAGAAACACATAAAGTTAATTTTAATAATCTGCTTTGAATCTAATATATCCCAAAACGTTACCATTTTTTTTTAATGTTCATTCATTTCATGAGAGAGAGAGACACAGAGCACAAGTGGGGAGGGGCAGAGAGAGAGACAGAGACAGAATCCGAAGTAGGCTCCGGGCTCTGGGCTGTCAGCACAGAGCCTGATGCAGGGCTCGAACCCACAAACCACAAGATCATGACCTGAGACAAAGTCTGACGCTTAACCGACTGAGCTACCCAGGCGCCTCCCAAAGTGTTATCATTTTAATATGCAATCAATATGAAAAAATTCTTGAGATGTTTTACATTCTTCTTTTTTTTTCACGCTAAGCCTTCAAAACTCCTTGATCTATTTTATACTTAGAGCACATCCCAGTTCAGGAAACAGCTACATTTCAAGTGCTTAAGAGCTACCTGTGGGCTAGTGGTCACTACCTTAGACAATACCGATATGGAGCATACATACGGGCATATGAGGTCCACATATCATTTATGTTGTGAAGAAGGTTCATCTATACAGGGCACATAAGTTCTTGACTTTAATAAAGTTTAGTCCTACACTGAGCTTCCTGTAAGTGTCAAACCATAGTAGGCCACGTAGGAAAAGGACAACACTAGATAAGCAGATGCAGCAAAGAAAGGCTGGGATCTTGGGACAGCATCTTGGATAGAGAAATACACCCTCTTTTCAACTGTAGGCACAGCAATGAAAAGACAATTTGAAATCTACCTACTGGAGGAGATCGAGAACCACACTACACTCTCCCTGAGAAATAGTACTAATGCTTTCACAGTGCATATTAATGCACCACAAGAGTTCCATAGTGAAACACAAATGAAAGAGAACGATAAACTTACTTAAATTTGTAGCTTTCTCGCTTATTATTCACAAATCCATCTGCCAAATCGTGAGGTACGATAATTTCCAAGCTAGGTGTTAATTTTTCTTCTTCATCTATGGAATAAATCTGCAAACATGAAGACAAGCGATGAACATATTAAAATTAAGGCTTGAACTATGAACATGTTATCATGATAGGCATTGTGATTGTACAAAAATTATACTTTCAAGATAGACCATAACATAGCATAATTTGGATACTTTGCCTCTGAATTGTGTGCAGACTCAAACAAATATATAGAACTGGAAAAGAGGTAAAACCTAAATTGGTTCTCTACCCAAGCTCAGCTCACCTTTGAATGATCTAATATTCCAATTTGAGCATTTGAGTGTCTCTGTCATAGAGAAACTAACAGTTCTGAAAGCAGGACATCAATCTAAGTACTGCTCTGGAATTATGTACCAGAAATTAACATCTTACTACAACCAACAAGCATTTCTGAGCATTTACAAAGTGGCCGAGGCAGATCAAAAGACTGGGTCTGGGACTTCTCAGGGAGCTCACAAGAATGCTCTAATTCAAGTTATATTCAAAGCAGCCCAAGTGTCCATGAGACATATTCAGGCATTTGATAAAAGACATGTGGTTTCAAAAGACATATGTAATTCATGTCTTTGATGTCACCTTCAAGGTTCTCCTCCCAGTTCAGCCACTAATTAGTAAGGGACCTGGGAGGAATCACTTAACCTCTCTAAAGTGATATGGAAATGAAGGGTCTCCACCAACCCCCTTACAACCGTAAATGCTCTGATTCTCTTCTTGGTTACCTACTCCTTTATTTACTGGCCAGGAAAATCAAGACTCAAGCCTATAAAGAAGTCATGTGGAATAAAGAATAGTGTAAGATTTGGTACCCAAAGACTTGCATCCAACACTGAGCTCAATTTACCAGCTGCATGACCAGCCACCACGTTCTGAATCTCAGTTCCTTTATTCATAAAATGAGGAAAACAGAATTGCCTCCCTTACAAGATTGCTGTGGGGATAAATGATGTCATGGAAATGGAAGCATTTTGTAATGCACCATAAAAAATGTTAGTCATTAGATTTAGCGTTTTTTTTTGAAAAAAGACTTCTTGTCTTTCACCAGGAAATAAAATTCTTTCTGACAGGCAATATTTCCTGTTTAAGACTCGTTTAGATGCTTGATTATGGGGGAAAAGTCATATTCTTAAACAAGTAAAAGCCTGCCTGAATCTCCCAAAAGTCTAAATAATGTTCCTAAGCAGATTTTTATTGAACCCTCTCACTTAAAACGTGAAGAATTCATACAGAAAAGTCATCCTGTAAAATAAAATTATTTGTAGAAAGTAATGGCATCAGGTCCGAGACTTTCCATGGCTAGATTTTCTCAAGAGACACTTAAAAATTATATCCTGTGGGGCACTACACTTAAAGAAAAAAAAAGTTAATGGCTACACAGGTGAGTGAAAGGGGTGTGTAAGACATGAAACATACAAGAGTGAGGCACTCCTTATAATGTGAGTCACACATTTTCAAAAATTCTGTAACACTCAGTGCTCACAAGACAGAAAGGACCATCAACTACAATAAGAGTGACCCTCTATCTCTCTGATTAAGCCATTCTTTGAGGCATTAAAGAAAAGTCCCTTTCAGCCAGAAAGGGACTTTCTACATTTAGTCATAACGATACTTAAATTTGAGACACAGTGGGATTTTTATACCTAGAAGACAATTAGAAGATATGCAAGGACAAATGTAACCATGTTTTTAAATGTATTAAAAGCACTATACAAATTAAAAGCATGGCCATTGCTAAAATTATCAGATGTTTGTCTAATGTAGCTTCTAAGTTACCATTCCATAAATTATTACCATTTACTTTATAGTGCCTGAAGGAAAAAGACTAATGAAGTCATGGAGCCCCAAAATGAAGAGGAAAGAAAGAAAAATACCTTTGAATTTCTCTTGGGTGAATGTTACAGGCTGCATAACCATACATCTCTCAGGAGCAAAAGGGGTGCTAAAAAGTGGGATGTCTAAGGGAAAGCAGGGATACACTAACTCAAAATGCATTCATCTGTGTTCTCTTATTTTTGTGTATGTGGCATAATGTTGCAACTTGGTAAGAATATGCCATTATAAAAATACAGTACGAGACCCACAAATACTCCCTGGAGTATTGAGCAATCCACTCCACAGGACCTCACCAAAGAAATGCAGAAGGGGCACCTGGGTGGCTCAGTCAGTTAGGCATCCTTGGTTTCAGCTCAGGTCATGATCTCACAGTTTCCTGAGTTTGAACCCTGCATCGGGCTCCGGGCTGACAGCACAGAGCCTGCTTGGGATTCTCCCTCTCCCTCTCTCCTTGCCCCTCCCCCACTCACGCTGTCTCTCTCAAAATAAATAAATAAACTTAAAAAAATGCAAAAGAGGGGCGCCTGGGTGGCTCAGTCGGTTGAGCGTCCAGCTTCGGCTCAGGTCATGATCTCACGGTTTGTGAGTTCAAGCCCCGCGTCGGGCTCTGTGCTGACAGGTCGAGCCTGGAGCCTGTTTCGGATTCTGTGTCTCTCTCTCTGCTCCTCCCCTGCTCATGCTCTGTCTCTGTCTCTCAAAATAAATAAACATTTTTTAAAAATGCAAAAGAAGGCACAGTAAAATACCCAAACACTGAACTTTAAAAAAAGAGAAAGTTCAAAGTTACCTCCAAGATTCTCTATCAACCCCCTCCCCACCTTCACTCCCCACCCCTCCCCCCAATCTTGAAGCACCTGCTTCCCACTGCTGAATCTATGTAGACAAGCCCCATATTTTTGGCTAAGAGTCTGAAGAAGTACATAGGGACTTTACATATAAAACACTTGGTATGGATGATGCACTTTTAAAAACCTTTTTGTAAGTGAATTTAATAGAAGAGAAAATGGGAAGATATCGATGGTTTCTTTCTACACTGTTTTATTCCTTAAAAAAAAAAGCCACGTATTTTCTTTGGACTTTTCTCATGCATCTTAAAGTATTCCGTGAGTAAAAAAACTGTTCATGACGATGATGACAAAGATGTCTATTTCTTGCTTTAAATACATAAATTTCACAAGGCAAATGCTACATTATGATATACTGTTGCACATATACACATTGTACATATGGGTAGATATAAAATATTATTAATAATATACCCATTCCAGGCACTCATGAGTAAGACCCAGATTGCCCTTACCTAGTCCACTTTGGGAGGCAAAAAAGTTTTG